>NC_022031.1:35171262-35172581 GCF_000317375.1 Microtus ochrogaster
GCCAGAACAAGAAGTAGGATCAAAACCCAGTGCCATTGTCCTTGGCTTCTCAGCAACCCTCATTGTCCGCCATATTCAGAGAGTCTGGGTTTATCCCCTGCTTTTTCAGTCACAATCCAGCTGGCCTTGGTGAGCTCCCAATAGATCAGCCGCACTGTCTCCATGGGTGGGTGCACCCCTCTTGGTCCTGACTTGCTCATCATCAGAGAAATGCAAATCAAAACAACTCTTAGATTCCATCTTACACCTGTAAGAATGGCCAAGATCAAAAATGCTGATGACAATTTATGTTGGAGAGCTTGTGGGGTAAAGAGAACACTTCTGCATTGCTGATGGGAATGCAAGCTGGTACAACCCCTTTGGATGTCAGTGTGGTGATTTCTCAGAAAATTAGTGACCAACCTTCCTCAAGACCCAGTAATACCAATTTGAAGTATATATTCAAAGGATGCTCTATTGTGCCACAAGGACATGTGCTCAGTTATGTTCATAGCAGCATTGTTTGTCATAGCCAAAACCTGGAAACAACCTAAATGCCCCTCAGCCAAAGAATGGATAAGGAAAATGTAGTACATTTACAATGGAGTACTACACAGCAAAAAAATAACATCTTGAATTTTGCAGGAAAATAGATGAAACTAGAAAACATCATTTTGAGTGAAGTAACCCAGACCCAGAAAGACAATTATCACATGTACTCACTCACTTATAAGTGGTTTTTAAACATAAAGCAAAGAAAACCAACCTATAAATCACAATCCCAGAGAAGTTAGACAACAGTAAGGACCCTAAGAGAGACATACAGGGATCAAATCTACATGGGAAGTAGAAAAAGACAAAATCTCCTGATTAAATTGGGAGCATGGGGACCTTCAGGGAGGGTTGAAGGGAGGAGGGGAGAGGCAGAGAGGGAAGCAGAAAAAAATGTAAAGCTCAATAAAAATCAATAAAATAATTTAAAATAAAGGGTTCTATCAACTGGGAACCAAGCATTGAAACAATTAACCATATAAGACCTATATTCATATATTTGCTTTATATTTCATCAAAACATTAATTGGACAAAATGAATTGAGGAAAATATCAGTGGTAATGTAAAAATTATTATTGAATGTTGTAATATGGAGCGGCAGGCTGCTTCCTGGGCACCTGGCCGCCCATACGGCTAGCTTAGGCCCAGAAATAATTACACGGAAACTATATTCTTTTGAACACTGTCTGGCCCATTAGTTCCAGCCTCTTATTGGCTAGCTCTTACATATTGATCTAACCCATTTCTAATAATCTGTGTAGCCCACGAGGTGGCTTACCAGGGAAGA
>NC_022031.1:35172681-35209598 GCF_000317375.1 Microtus ochrogaster
GTTCTGTCTACTCTGCCTACCTAATTTTCTGTCCTATCAGAGGCCAAGCAGTTTCTTTATTACTTAACCAATGAAACAACAGATAGAAAGATGACTCTCTGCCATCAATTGAAAAGATTGGAACACTGTGTCAAAATACCAGTAACACTGTTTATACTTTAAAAACTATAAGAGGTTTCCTTAAGCTCTGAAAACATTATTACTATTCCTATTGAAATCATATGTATTTTTACTTTTAACATGGAATATTTAGATATAATATAGTTGCACATGTTTTTAATTAATACTTAAATTTTATCTTGATTGAATTTATTTTATGAATATTTCCTGTGAAAATATATTAACAATAATTTAGCTATCATGTATAACAAATAATCTCAAATTATTTCACTATATATCCCATACTCAAGTCTAAGATTATGTACACAAGTATAATGACTTTTAATTCTTACTAGGTTGAGAGGAAAATAACAAGAAATGTGTAAATATAGTTCTTATAACTTCTACAAATAAATTAATTATTTTTAAGTCATGTGTATACATCATGTCTGATGTCAATCATTTTATTTTCCAGTGCAACAAGCATTAAGCTACAAAGCTAGCATCAAATGCAGACTTTGCGCTCTGCTCCAAAACAGAATGATGAGATTTCTATTTTAGTGTGTTTTTATCTTACCTACTTGAAAATCATAAAAAAATAGAACTAACAGATTATGAAGAAATAACTTTAACATATGAAAATAAGAATTTATTTTTTAAATTTGTATGATGAAGATTTTATTGTATAACTTCATGGCAGGCCATATTGTTTTTTCCACTTTTTGTCTTCTTTCCTTTGGCGATAACGTCACCTTTCATCTAAAAAAGACAATGAAGTTGACCATATGGAGTGCTTTAATTAATGAGATATGGAGAAGAGAAATGATGTGTTTCAACTCTGGGCAAGTCATATGGTATTATTATTATTTTTTTTTAGTTTATATCTCAAATTGCTTGTGTTGAGCAGAGCCATGACCAACTATTAATAACTGTGCTGTTTAATTAAATATTGTTTAATTATATGCCTGAACCTTTATACTTGTATTTTATTACAACACTTATGTTGCTGTGAACAGTACTCATAAATTTTAGTCCTTTTCCTTTGATATTGTCTCTAGAATGGTCCTTGTGTCAATGACCACAGAAAAAGCTATTAATATTAAAGTGGACGGGAATTAGATAATGATGCAGTACCTGAAGTTTCTATTATACGGTGGATGTGTGGGGTGAGTACTTGCCACTCTCAAGAAAATATTAATTAATAAAGATTCCTTACTTGCTACTTATCACTAATTTTCATGCCTGAGATGGTTTAAAATTTCTGTATTTATAAATTCCTCTATTTCCTACCAAGTGAAAAGTGCTAAAATATTAGGTATTAAGTACATTTACTTCTGTAAATTTCCATGAAAAATTTTGTAGTAAATACATTGTGTTAGTAAAAATACACATAAAAACACAGTGATTTCTCTGTTTGTCCCTTGCTTCTCCACCTAATCCCTCCTGTTCCCTTCTCTAGCCACCCTCAGTTCACTTCCAACATCCGTGCTGTTTTCCCTTTCCAGGGAGACCCATTCATCCTCCTTAGACTTACCCTCTTTATATAACCTCTCTAAGTCTTTGCGCTGATGTGTGATTATCCTCTATTTATCAGCTACTACCCACTGATGAATGAATACATGCTATGTTTGTGTTTCAAGGTCTGGGTCGCCTCCCTTGAAATGATTATATTCATGTTCCATTCACTAACCTGCAAATTTAATTATATCATTTTCTTCTAACTGCCTAATAATATTCCATTGAGTTAATATGTCTCATTTTCTTTATTCATTTTTCAATTGAGGGTCTTCTAAGTTGTTAGTCAAAAAGATGACTGGGATAGGTGGGTCATTTAGAGAGCGATGAGAAAAGGTAGTCCTGTCGACACTTGTTGGGACCTATGACAATAAACCTTGTAAGGACTCAGTAATGGAGGATAGGGAGTCTGAACCAGCCATATTCTTAACCAAGCTAGAGGCCCAGTGGTGGAAATGCAATACTAACCCAGCCACAAACCCACCCACCAACAACCTGTCTTGCCTTCAAGATGCACTGGGGTAATGGAGACTTAGAACTTGTGGGAGTGGCCAACCAATAACTTCTCTTAATTTGATACCCAAAGCCATGAAAGGGAGCAAATGCTGGACACTGCCTGGATGGTCAGAGATTTTTGTCACTTTGAGCAGTTTCAGACAGTGTTTTCATCTCCTGATAAGAGCCTTACATCAGTTACAGGATGGTTGGTTAATCCCGCAATGTTTGTGGTGCTACTGTACCATAATGATTCAGGTAGGTCACCATTTTAGATCACAGGGTTTTGAACTCTTGGGTGGTATAAGCTAATAGACTAGTGGGCAGGAAATTAAGACCTGACTCTCCATGACTATATGTTATTTCTCTTCTTACATAGGAGTTATTGTCCTGCCCACTCTTCTATTGGCCTATACTTAAGCTTTATGGTTATATTGGTTGCAGTATACTTATCAAAGGCTTAAAAGCCCACATCCACCTATAAGAGACATCATATCATACTTTTGGTCTCAGTTACCTCTGTCAAGGTGATGTTATCCTAGATTCATCCATTTAGCAGTGATTTTCCTAATTTCAGGTTTTATTTCTGTTTTTGTAAACAGCTAAATTAAACTCCATTCTACGAATGTGCCATGTTTTTATTTTCCATTCATCGGTTGATAGGCATCAAAGCTCAATTTGATTTCTGGATATTCTGAGTAGAGCAGCAATGCACATGGATGAGCAAATGTCTTTGGGTCATTCCCAAGACTGATATAGCTGGATCTTGAGGTACATTCTAGCTTCCCAGAAACCACTATATTGATTTCCAAAGTGCATGTATTAGCGTCTACTCTCACCAGTAATGTGTAGGTGATCCACTTTCCTATTCTTGTGCACACTAACTCTCATTACTTTGATGGATCTTGCCTATTCTGACTGCTGCAAGATGAAATCTCAGAAAGTAAAAAGAGATACCTTGATGAGGGGGTCATTTCAGGGTTAGGGAGAAACCTGGTATCAAGGGACCCCTAACACTAAGGGTTTCTAAATCTTAGCTGGTTTGGGTTTACATTTATCCTCTGATAGCAAGCAGAGGATAAAGGCAAATCCTAGGAACTCACAAGCATGACCCTAGCTAAGACCACTAGCAATACTGGAGAGAGTGCCTGAACTGGCCTTCTACTCTAACCAGATTGGTGACATCAGAGTTACTCTATCTATTGACTGATAGAAGCAGAGACAGATCCACAGACAAGCACTGTACTGAGAGTCTTGTGGAAGAAAGGGAGGAGAGATTGCTCCAGCCAGGGGAGAATGGACAGAAATGTCTGACCAGAGCTAGCAGGAGCTCATGAATGCTGAACCAAGAGTCATAGAGCCTGCATGGGACCTGCCTAAACTCTCTGCATATGCATGACAATCATGCAGCTTGGTCTTTTAGAAAGGTTCTCCCTTGTGCTCAACTAGCATTTGGCAACCTGTTCCCTGTGCTGGATTATCTGACTCTACCTCGGTGTAAGGGGAGATCTATCCCACCTCAACTTGATGTGCCATGCTTTGTGCAAGTCCATTGGAGACCTGTCCTTTCCTCAATGGAGATAAAGGAGGGATATATGAGGAGGGGTAGATAGGAGAGGGGAGGAGACACGAGCTGAGGAGAGAGGGGAAACTGGTTGGTCTGTACAACAAATGAAAAAATATAACTTAAATGAATTAAACATTAAAAATAATCTCAAAATAGTTTTCATGAGGTCCCACTTATTAACTGATAGTCTTAGTATCTGTGTTAACCATGTTCTGTTGAGAAAGTCTTATCCTATGTCAGTGAGTCCAAGACTGTCCCCACTTTCTTTTCTATCATATTTTCTATCATATTCAACTGCAAGTTTAAAATTTATGACACAGTGTCAAATGGTCAGCTCTGAAAACACACATCCAAATAATATATGACATATGACATAGACTGAACAGGTTATATTTAGGAATATGTATGTACATTTAAATGTGCATGCAATAGCAACTAACGATAAGAGAGGACGAGGCCATCAGTTTGAAGTACAACGGAGAGGAATACATGTGAGGTTTTGAAAAGGGGAAAGGGAGAAATATAATTATGCTATCATCTCAAAAATATCAAAAAGGTAATCTCTCCTTTCTCTCTGTCTCTGTCTGTCTGTCTGTCTGCCTGTCTTTCTCTCTGTCTCTGTCTCTCTCTCTCTCTCTCTGTGTGTAAAACATAAACCATTTACTTTAAATATTATCACTGAAATATATTAGCGGTCTATATTTCATAAGACATATAAAAATAAAATATCTCAAGGAAATATGACAAAACAGACACCTTGCTGAATTATAAGCCATGTTTCTGTGAGATTTGACAATTTATTCGTGATTCCAAATAGAATAAATGACATGTATATATTCAAAAAATAAATCTGTTGGTAGAGAGAACAGTACATAACTACTTAATAAAATTATAATTATACAAAGAAAAAAATAAAAGTCAGAAAGGAAACAAGACTGGGGTGATGGATATTATAGAATTGACGTGAAGTTAGAGCTTAGGTAAGAAAGAAGTAAGGTATATCCAGCTTCAGATCTGAAGGTGAGAAGACGAGTAGGGGGTTACACTATGCTATTCTGCAAGAGGAAATCTCAAAAGATTAAAATATAAACCAAAACAGAAAACACTAAACAGTGCTGGAAAAGACATTAAAATTCAGAAGGTTAGAATGCTAAGTCAACATTAAGGTAAAACTGAGAACAAAGGTTTAGGAGTATTGAAACAAAGATGGTACCAAGAAGCAGCCACAGAAAGTCTGCAGGATATTTAGTGCAAATGCCAAACCCAACACAGCAAGTTTTCTAGTTTGTCCAGGTTGTGAAGCCAGCAAAGGGCAGACATCAAGGGCTAGACTGTGAACTGTCTGGTGGCAAAGCTACAGAGCGTGAACTTTATCTGGAAGCCTGTGGGGAACTCTGGGTGGATTTTTAGCTGGGGTGTGACATGATTAGTTTGTATTTCACAAAGGTCATTCTGACAGCTGTGGAAGAAGTGTAACGGAGAATGGCAATGAACTTGCTTGGGAAGCAAAGTTTACACATCCACAGTGTAATTAAATTAAACTTTCTTCAATAAATAAAAGAACTGTTAAAAATTAAATCAATATATTCTTGCAATTGCCAAAAGCACTCAAAGTTCTCTTATAGAACAAGAATCAATAGTAATGTTAATGTAAGCATTTGCTTTGAAAACTTGAAATTTGTAAAGCACGTAGCAAACTCATTTTCCTTCTCACTATAAATCCTGCTCTGATATAAAGCCATTTGTAAGCTGTATATGAAACTAATATTAAGAAAAGTGTTGTAAATTCTTGAAATTACACATATGCCCATACCTCCAACTTACTCTTAAATAATAAAATGTCAAAACCTCTAAAACGTCTTTGTTAAACATTTCCATCTTCGATTTACAACCTTTTTATTTTACCTAATTTGAGGTTCTAGAGCTGGGAGCTAAATTCTATACTATCAATGAAATTGTTGCTGATTTTTTTCAAATATAAAATATTTCTGGAAGGAGGTGGGAGGTCCTTGGATTCCCCACAGGGCAGGTAACCCTGACCTTTCTTCGGGCTGATGAGGGAGGGGGAGTTGATTGAGGGAGGGGGAAGGAATTGGGAGGCGGTGGCGGGGAGGAGACAGAAATCTTTAATAAATAAATAAATAATAAAAAATTATTTCTGTTTCACCTGTGTAAACTAATACTTGCTGTTCAAAAAGCCCTTACATTACATATATATTTCAATATTTCAGCCACAGTACTCGATCACAGTGCTTAAAAACAAAAGCAATAGCAGAGTTGGGAGCCAACTGGCAACTCTTGGAACAAGGAGGTGAGATGAGTGAACGTTGGGAGCAAAGCTTAGAATGGAGTAACTGCTGTACTCCCCTGAATAATCAGCACTTGGATATAATAGAAATATGAAACATAAAGCGAGTTTCTTAATGCTGGCCTGATGATCCATGTGGCTACAAATTATTAATTTTAATTTCCTCAAACCAAACACACATACAGAGAGAGAGAGAGAGAGAGAGAGAGAGAGAGAGAGAGAGAGAGAGAGAGAGAGAGAGAGGGGCAGAGAAACAGAGAAGCAGGGAGAGAATGGAACTTCCTACTTTAATTAATTATTTTTACAAATTTGGCATTCAAAAACTTTATTTACTTTTCAACAGAAATCTATAGTTAGTAGAAGTAATTTTATTTGAAAATGTATTTGAGCAGTTCTGCTTCCTTCCTCCAACAAAAGCTCTTAATAAATCATTCCATTCAGAGATGAAAGTGAATTTATGGTACCAAAACAATTTAATTTTAATGAAAAACTCCAAGCATCTTCTCCAATGTTACATGATACTTTCTGTTTAACATCAGCATGATTTGTAGCTAAAATTCTTGTAATGTAATGATTAACAGGAACAAATTAACTTAAAATAAAGATATGCCATTTTAAACTTCCAATTAAAATGAAATGTGTTAATAATACAGTAACACAATACTAATCTATTTACTCAGATCTGTAATTGAAACAAGTGTATAGTATTCAAAGTGATAATTTGAATTAAACTAGGGAACTTTATCAAATCCCTGAAATGGAAAGCAATTAACTTAATATTAAATTTGAGGCACCAATCTAGAATATGGTGAAGTTTTCTCATAGAGAGTGCCTCATGATATTAGAAAGGGTGACTGCAATGACTCTTCCTTTTCAACAGAACCTGTTATTTTTGTAAATAAAAGATATGGAAACTTTCTTATTGTTTCGGATTATCTAATGTCAAAGTAAGGCTGCCATAGAAACCAAGTTTTGCACACTGATACTGTTAAAATCATGTGTCTTGATAGATAATGGGGTCCTTGACAGAGGCAAAGACTTCCTCACTTGTCACATTTTGTGATGTTAGTATTTCATGATGCTTACTTAATTAGAGTATTGAGTATGCCATAACCTAGAAAGGACCGAGGATGGTCAGTTACGAGCTCTAGCTGAAGGATGAGAATCAGAAGGCATAAAGGGGGTGGAGGCAATACATCTTCCTAAACTGGTAGATTTCTCAAGCCTGTTACATATGCCATGAATAAATTAGACCCCACTTCAGGTTCTTCTACTTTTAACTCCTTATCTTTGGTAATTTATATTGCATTTACTTTTATGACAATTATTTATATATTTGTGTTTAAATATGACTTTCAATGTCTTTTTTATTTTTCTTGTAATTTTTCTTTTATTATCTTTTTTACTCAGCCATCTTGACTCTGTTCTTTTTTCTTACCTAACTATAAATTATTGAAATTATTTTCCATTCCTTTTATTTGCATATTAGCGGACATTTCTTTCTGCTCCTCCTTTTTTTTTTTTCAGAATCTTATCTGTTTGCTTTCTGATGATTCCTAGTTTCCAGCACAGTTCTTGATATTTAAGTGATCTTCTTTTAAGGAATATACCGAGGTTCAAAAATGATCCCTTTTTAGAGATAGCCCTAGCTTCCTTCTTTCTTTCCTTTTTTTCTTCCTTCCTTCCTTCCTTCCTTCCTTCCTTCCTTCCTTCCTTCCTTCCTTCCTTTCTCCTTCCCTATTTCTTTCTTCCTTTCTTCCTTTCTTCCTTTTTTTTCTTTCTTTCTTTCTTTCTTTCTTTCTTTCTTTCTTTCTTTCTTTCTTTCTTTGCCTTCCATGTCTTTTGACAGGGACCATACATATTGTTTTTTTCATTAAATTGTTTTACTTGTGAACTTTTATCATATTCTCTACAATATGACTTTATTCTAGCTCATCCTTATCTCTCAATACACTTTCTCTGATGAAATAATTTTCTTCTTGTTTCTTTTATTTTAAAATTTAATCACAAATATTAAAGTGTTTACGCAACTCAGAGAGAGAGAGAGAGAGAGAGAGAGAGAGAGAGAGAGAGAGAGAGAGAATTAGTAAAATTTTATATGGAGTAAATTTCTGTTGCTCCTCAAAGTCTCAAGTTATGGTTATTCTGGAGGGACACTGGGAATCAAGATATCAGAAATACTCAATCTCTGTTCAAAAGTGAAACTTTGATTATAATGACACAGAATAATATTGTTTAAGATTTTGGCGGTGAGATGGAGAGGTGGCTTGGCATTTAAGAGCATTCACTACTCTAACAGAAGACCATTGTTTGGTTAACAAAATCCAAATAAGACAGTTCACAACCACCTGTAGTTTCATTCCAAGGGGTCCGGCACATCTAGCCCCTATTGTAAGCAAGGTCAAATGTACATACCTACACATACAGTCATATATTCAGAAAATTAAAAAAATATTGCTTAAAGATTTAAGCTAATTATGTTTGATTATGGATAAAGTGTGCAGAAGGATATATACATGTGAACTCAGATAACCACAGAGTTGAAAAGAAGGGTATCATATCCCCTAGTACTGGAGATATAGGTGGTCATGAACTGCCGCATGACTGTGCTGTGACTTAAACTTGAGTCCTGTGGAAATACACCTCCTTCTCCTTAAAGCAGAGCTATTTCTTACTGTCCTGTAACAGAATAATTTTTAGAATAAAAAGTAATAAAAGTTCTCTTCACTAGAAGTAGACATTCTCTTCTAAATTGTAAAGACTAAACAAAGATCTGGAGGGGCAAGGGTGGAGAAAATCTGGAAGGAGTAAAGGGAGGGCAAACTATAACTAGGATACATTGTATTATGAGTAGAGTCTAACTTCTATTTTTCTTTCAAAAAAGTATATTAAATTCACAGAAAATATAAAATAAAGAAAAACGTTGGTAATAGTTTCCTGATTTCCCCAGTCTTTCTGTTCTGTTTCTTCTCTCTTTCTCTGTCTTTGATTATGCTCTGTTCCCTGTGTGTGTATGGCTTTTGATTATCTTGAAACATCTGATTCCTAGGTAGCCCAGCCAGAGCTTGAACTTAGAAAGTTTCTACTTTTACCATATTTCACGTTTACCTCCTTAATAAAAGATCATAGCTGTTTTATCTTCACAAATGACCATATCTCTTTTTACATAAAAACAAATCACAACATGATTTACAAAATAGATCTGTGTTTTCCTCATGGAACCCAAGAAAAGTAAGTAAATGTTGAGTTCAAACAACTCTACCTAAACAGTGCAGACAACATTGATTTCAACAGTAATTTAAAATGTAAAATTATGCCAGTTTCAATTTTCCACCAAATCTTCAGGAATTTCCTGGTATTAATAATAATAATTACTATTATAAAGAGAATTATCGTATTCTCTTATCTTAGTGATAGTAGAAAAATAATTTTTGCTGAATATTATAAAAATGTAAGATTGTTGATTGATAATTCACATCCTTCTTAACTGAAAACAAAAAGAACAGTGTCTGAAGTCCCAGTAATGAGGACAGAATACAGGATGAAAATATGTCTGCCTCTGTGTTTAAGAACTATAAGTTTGAAAGAGTCATTGTTTTGTAGCTGTTGTTGTGGTTTTGTTTTGATATTGCTGCATTATTCGTTGCAAGTAAATTTATTATCATGTCAAAGGACAAACATTATTGTAAATCCTCGATATAAATGAAACTTGTTAATATCTGAAAATGAGTCAAAAATTAAGAGAGGAGGTTACTTAGCTCCTGTATTATATGGTCCCAGTGTAGGTGGCAGGCAGCAGTCTCATTTAGAATTCAAATAAAAGCCGGGCGGTGGTGGCGCACGCCTTTAATCCCAGCACTCGGGAGGCAGAGGCAGGCGGATCTCTGTGAGTTCGAGACCAGCCTGGTCTACAAGAGCTAGTTCCAGGACAGGCTCCAAAACCACAGAGAAACCCTGTCTCGAAAAACCACAAAAAAAAAAAAAAAGAATTCAAATAGAGTCATCTATAATAGTCCAGCTTCTAGTCACATTAGGTTTTCTAGTTATATAGTGATATATTTCAGTTAGGTATTCTTCAAATCTTTCAGAGACCTTCAGAATACGGCATTAAAATGTTTTAAGAACTTAAGGTTCATTATGACAATGAGACACATCTGCTTCTGACAGCACCAATTATTTCAAAAGGAAGATGGGCATCAAAGAGGCTCCTTATAAAGTTTGCTAGCCCTTTGAGAAAAAAATAACTGTCCTTGCCTAGACTGCTTGATGTTATGCTGTATTAACTGCCATGCAGAACCCACAGAAAAATGACTGCTAAACTTGCCTAAAGGTGAAACAACACTTCAAGGTTCCTGCTTCATAAAAGAGTCTTCCAGACATTCAGCAGGAAACAGAAAAAAGTGACTGATAAACTGTAAATATAGATAGAACTGTCTTTGAAATTTCCGGCTCCATGAAAAAGTCTACCGAATACTGTGGGCCTGCAGGCTGAAGATGGATGCCCTATCACTACTATTTGGTGACTCTCCAAACAGCAAGATGTCTCTGTCAATTCCAGAGTTTTAGAAGTTGCTTACAATGTATTTCCTGTTTACTTAGGTAATATTTAATCCACTGCAGTTTTTGATAGAGTTGAAAACTTGATAGTTATAATTATAGTTTTCCTTAGTTATGATAAAAGATAAAGTAGATATAAATATTGTAACTGTAATTTTTGCTTGTTACCTGTTTGGTTATATTTAATTTTATTATGTTAAATTTAAAACCTTTCTTTATTATTTAAACAGAAAGGGGGGGGGTTGTGGAATTCTCCTCTGTATGCTGTGAATACAATTGGTTAATTAATAAAGAAAACTGGTTTGACCTGATAGGGTAGAGCAGAGCTCGGTGGGGAAAACTAAACTAAATGCTGGAAGAAAGAAGGTGGAGTCAAGAGAGAAGCCATGGAGCCACTTCCAGAAACAGACAGACTGAAAACTTGACGGAAGGCAATGAGCTTTGTGGTAAGATATAAAATAATGGAGATGGGTTAGTTCTAGATGTAAGCACTAGCTAGCAATACACTTAAGTAACTGACCAAGCAGTGACTTAATTAATATAGTTTCTGTGTGGTTATTTCAGGAGTCTGGGCAGCCGGAAAATGAATAAGCAACCTCCTTACTACAGGTGTGAGTTCATGAAAGTATCTGTAGCCAACTTTAATAAATGAGAGAGTAAAGAATTATCTTCCAAAGCATCTTGGGAGTAATATAAATACTAACCTGACTAAAAGAGTGTATAGAATGCCTCTGCCAATGGGATGATCAAGGTAACCTTGGACTCTACCACAGTTCAGTAATTTCTGGCTTTTCAGCAGAACAGAAGATGAGGCAGAGAACACTTAGCCAACCATTCTGGGAGGCTTACCCTGAAATCTCTCTGGAGACAAACCACCTGTCCAAGTCTGATCAGTGCTGGAAGCTAATTATATTTCTGACTTCCTTGTTCATCATAGGCATTTGACAATTTCCTCAAAGTCAAGGCAAGGACTAATGCTAAGGTTTTATACATATGCTGCTACTTATTACACAAATTAGTTTGAATTAATACTTTTGCAATCATCCCCAGTTCATATACTAATTTTCATGTTGACTACCTTATAGTTATTCATTTTCATAGATGGTTGAAGTATTTCTCTCGAGCCAATATTTCTACAGTATTCCCTATTTCCTTTGGTTCTCTCAGAGCTATGAGCCATAAGATTTTAAGCCAGTACACTGGGGTTGCAGTTGACTGGAAAGCAGTCTGAGATTGTTCATAATGCCAGCAAGCTTTTTCAAAGCCAGCTGGCAGATGAGATATTTGGACAGATGCATCTTATAAATGGGCATCTGTGGAAAGGCAGCATTCCAGGCCTTTCAGGACATCATGGAATTAAAAAAAAACAATGCTTTTTCAATGATGGGAAGTGCAACCTAACCAATGATGTGATACCCAGTTGGCAGAGAAAGACAGACTATAGCAAAGGCTGACATATTAAGTATATTACAAAACTGTACTCTCTCAACCCCATGCATTTAATAGGAAATTCCTCTTTAAATGATTTTATGCTCATTTTTGATGCAAATTATGAAAGCAATTAACCATTATAGAAAAAAAAACGTTTTGTACTCAATCATATCACATACATTTATACATACAAGTGTGTGTATGTTAATGTGTGCACATTAACATGCACACAAGATACATATGCATGCATAGAGAAAATGAACAAGGGCAGAAAAAATTTTAAAAGGTTGTAAAAAATTTTATTAAAATCCTTAAATTCTCATCACACTTGGCAATCACAGTTGGAATGGAAATATAAAAGACTTTCTCCAAGGGAAAGTAATAAAGTGATATAGCTTTCAAAGATCAATATTAATAGAATGAATAACCAAACAAATATATTTACTAAGAAAGTCATAGCCATGTTTGTACAGGATATCAATTCTATCCACATGGCTATGTAATACACACACACACACACACACACACACACACACACACACACACACACAATGCTTCAAAAAATATTATTAGTATATGGCAGTATAACAGTAAATAACACACACACAGAATAGCATAAATTAAGTATGGTATGCAATGGAAAATTCTTATTAATTGACTGTTTTTTGCATGGAGATTTTTATCATACATATGTATGAACAAACACTGTCCTTGATGAAGCTATAATATGCTATACTCTTTCTTTTTTATCCTTCAAAGACATGTAATAGGAAAACACTTTGCAAAGGCTAATTTGATTTTGTTAGTTTATTCTAGCAAATGCTTCTTAGTCTGAAGTGGTATCTTGGGCTCTTATAAATACCTCTTATCTAAGTCTTGAAATAAATCCTATCTTATAAACAGGAGTGGGTAGGGAAGTAAGGGTATAGAGGGGAGAATGGGAGAAATTGTTCAGAGGTGAACAGACCAAAATGTGTTGTATGACAGTCTCAAAGAATTTATAATTACTGCTATTATTATTTTTTAAATTTTATTTAAGACTTCCAATGCATACTTCACAGGACTATACGGTGGTGTCATAGAAGATGTTGTTAACACTTGGTTCTGTTTTGTGACAGTGACTACTTCCTTATGAGCTACAGTACAGTTTCCAGACAGTTAAGTATCCATAGAACATTATTCTCTGTGTTCTTTGCAAACGTTAACACAGCAGAGAAATGTAGCCACACTCACAACACTGGTAACTTACCTCTCTTAGAGTTTTCTTGCTATGAACAGTCAACATGACTATGGCAAGTCTTGTAAGGGGAAATGTTTAATTGGGGTTGATTTATAGTTCATTATCCTCATGGCAGGAACCAGGACAGCTGGGGAGATATGGTGCTGGAGAAAGAGTCCAGACTCCTACATCCAATCAGCAGATAGCAGGAAGTGAAAGTGACACACTTGCCTGGATTGAGCTTCTGAGACCTCAAAGTCCTCCTACAAACTCACACCTGCATCAGTGAGGCCATACTGCCTAATCGTATCCCTTCCTGTGTGCCCATGGAACCATTTTGTTTCAAACTACCACATTATCATACTATGATATTCACCAGGGAACATATACCTGGCAGATTGTTGTCCTTAACAGGACTTATATTTCCTAGAGGGAGAGATGTGTGTTCAAGGATACTCACTGCTTCCTAAGATACACCACTGATCTCTGTAGTTATAGCAAGTTTTTTTCTATCACTAGTGAAATGGTCACTCTTGTTGGTGATTCCTCACAGATATAAGACAATCTTGGGCAATGTCAACGAACTACTGAAGGTAGTATTAAAATCAAATAGCATGACCCAGTAAAGGCAATAGCATTCTGCAGCTGAAGGGGTAGGTGTTATCCAAAAAGCAATGTGGATACTGTCCAGGAGATAGTGTGTCGATTGTGGTAGGATTTAAATTGCCTCCATCTTATTTTGTACAGTTTATCATTGGAACAGATGCTAATTTAGCAGATAGAAATAGAACTTTATATGCTAAATTTTAAGAAATCATTTTTTTCTCTAGTGAAATTATATTATTGCTAATGTATTAAGAAGGGGAGAATGGGGGGAACTTGGGGAAACAGGATGATTGGAATAAAGGAAGATTGGATAGGGGAGCAGGGAAGCACATATCTTAATTAAGGGAGCCATCTTAAGGTTGGCAAGAGACTTGGACCTAGAGGGGCTCCCAGGTGCACAGGGCGATGTCCCCAGTTAGTTCATGGGGCAGGTGAGGATAGGGAACCTGAAATTACCCTATCCTATAGCCACACTGATGAATATCTTGTATATCACCATGGAACTTTCTTCTGGCGATGGATGGAGATAGAGACAGAGACCCACACTGGAGCACTGGCCTGAGATCCCAATGTCCCAATGAGGAGCAGAAAGAGGGAGAACATGAGCAAAGAAGTCAGGACCACAAAGGGTGCACCCACCCACAGAGACAGTGGGGCTGATCTATTGGGAGCTCACCAAGGCCAGATGGACTGTGACTGAAAAAGCATGGGATAAATCCAGACTCTCTGAATATGGCGGACAATGAGGGCTGCTGAGAAGCCAAGGACAATGGCACTAGGTTTTGATCCTACTTCATGTTCTGGCTTTGTGGGAGCCTAGGCAGTTTGGATGTTCACCTTCCTAAACTAGGATGGAGGGGGGAGGACTTTGGACTTTCCACAGGGCAGGGAACCCTGACTGCTCTTCAGACTGGAAAGGGAGGGGGAGAGGAGTGGGGAGAAGGGGGAGGAGTGGGAGGAGGGGAAGGGAAATGGGAGGCTTGGAGGAGGCAGGAATTGTTTTTCAATAAAAAAGAATAAAAAATAAAAAATAAACCCTATATGTATATAATCAAATAACATGATATTTCTAACATATAATAGAAAATGTATTAAGAGATAATCCTAAGTACCTAAATATCTATGAAGATAAGATAAATTACTATAATTGTACCCTAAAGTCATGCACATACTCATACACATTCTTTCAGAAATGTAGTGTGAGTATTTGGCAACAATATTTGTATATAAAACATATTTTACTTTAACAAATCTGCAGATTTGCAAGTTTCTCTGATTGTCTACCCTGTCCTTATTGAACCACATTTGCAACACCACATGTCTAGGTTCTTACACTTACAAAACAGTTTAAACATTAATTAAGAACTTATCTTTTGAAAGAAATCTTTTTTTATTTTTTAATGAAAAACTATCTTCTCACATTACATGCCATTCCCATTTCCAAATCCCTCCATTCCTCCTGTTTCCTTTTCTTTCCCAACATGTCCCCTATCTACTTCTCAGAGAGGGTAAGGCTTCCAATGGGTAATCAACCATGTCTAGCACATCACTTTGAGGCAAGACCAAGTCCTACCCAACTATATCTAGGCTGAGCAAGGTACCCCTCAAAAGAGAATGGGCTCCATAAGTCCAGTACACGCAGTAGGGATAAATCCTAGTCACACTGCCATTGGCCATGAAGTCTCGCCCCCCGGTAATATAACTGTCACCCACATTCAAATGGCATAGTTAGGTTCTATATTGGTTTCTTCCCTTTCAGGCCAGAGTTGGTGGGCTCTCCTTAGATCAGGTAAGCTGTTTCAGTGGGTATCCTCATCATGTTCTAAGCCACTTCGCTTATTCTCGCTTTCCCAATTCTTTCATTGGATTACTGTTGCCTTCATTTTGTGGGTGCAGTTAGCTTTCTTGGGTTGGAGTTTTCCTACCAGTACCTTCCAAAGGGCTAAATTTGTGGACAGGTATTACTTAAATTTGCTTTTTCATGGAATATCATGTTTTCTCCATCGATGGTGATTGAAAGCTTTGCTGTGTCTAGTAATCTACACTTTAATCCATGCTCTTTTAGTGTCTACAGCACATCTCTCCAGGAGCTTCTGGCTCTCATGGTTTTTACTGAGAAGTTGAGCACAATTCTGATAGTTTTCTTTATATGTTACTTGGTTGTTTTCTTTTACAGCTCTTCATAGTCTTTCTTTGGTCTGTATGCTCTGTGTTCTTGTTATTATATGGAAAGGGAACTTTTTTTCTTTTTTACTTCAGTGTATTTGGTGTTCTGTAAACTTGTTCTTTCATAGGCATTTCCTTCTTTAGGTTGAGAAAGTTTTCTTCTATTATTTTGTTAATTTATTTTCTGTGCCTTTGAGTTGGAGTTCTCCCTCTTCTATCTTTATTATTCTTAGATTTGGTATTTTTATGGTGTCCTATATTTCCTGGATGTTTTGGATTAAGAATTTGTTGGATTTAACATTTTCTTTGACTTGTGAATCTCTTTCTTCTATAGTATCTTTAACACCTGAGATTTTTCCTTTCATCTCTTCTATTCTGTTGGTTATGATTGCAGTTCCCATTCATTTACCCAGATTTTCCATTTCCAGAATTTGTTTTTTTATTGCCTCTATTTCACTTTTTTAGTCTTAAACTGTTTGAAGTATTTTCTTTACTTGTTTGATTGTTGTTATTCTTGTTTTTCTTGGGTTTCTTTAAGAGATATATTGATTTCTTCCAAATTTTTATTTGTTTTTTATTCTATTTCTTTAAGATGATTTTTCATTTCTTCTCTAAATGTATTTAAAATCCTCATGAATTTACATTTAAAATCGTTTTCTTTTGGTTCCTCTGGGTTAAGATGATCAAGTTGTCCTGTTGTATGACCACTCGGTTCTGATGTTATCTTGTTGCTTTGTAGGCTGTTGAATAAATTCTTGCATTGGAACTTTCCCATCTCTTCCTTTAATTGGTGCCAGGAGTATCTTTATCTCTTGGTCCAATCCTTGAATTTACTGTTTTTGTCTTAGGTAATTGCACTTGATCTCCTCTGTACTGACAATGTCTGTGTCTCAAGAAGCCACTGAGGTCTCTCTTGGCCTGCTCTCTTTGTCCACTCTCTTGGTCTGCTCTTTGTTCCACGCTGTGCACTCATAGCCTGTACTTCAGAGTTCCTCTGAGGTCACAAGGGATAGGAGGATTTGGGGATGGAGTGGGACTTGTAGCTTATAGGGTCCAATTGATTGTGTAGAGTGTTGGACCAGCCTACCTGCAGGAAACTGAGGCAGGTTGGGAAGGAGCTCAGGGTTTTGCCCCAGTACTGAGAACCTAGAGAGTGGTGTGCACAGCTGGGTGAATGATCACTCACCTCTTGTTCCACTCTGAGCAGTCTCAACCTCTCCTTCATCGTTCTTCTGAGGTTTTAGAGGATAGGTGGGTTTAGGGTTGCAGTGGAACTTTTGGTTTACAGGGTCCAACCAATGAGATGGTGCTGTTGGAGCAGCCTACCTGCAAGAATCTTGCCTGCTGACTGGCTCAGTTCATAACTTATTGAACCTCATGTTACCTGCTTCCCTGACGACCAAGATTTGAATAATGCACAACTGATATATGCCAAAACTTTAGAGGGCAGCATAGTTGTCAGATGGTTTTAAAGAAAATGAGCCATGAAGAAGTTCTGATTACACATTTTAATAGGTATATTTTGATACATGATAGATATTTGTACAGCTTTCTCTATACGGAAAGAGGAAAAAGTCATCTTTCCAGTGTTGTAAGGAAAATAAAAGATGTAGGTGATATGAATGCAGAGTGCTGAAGGGTAGTTAGCAGTTTTCTCTGCAGAGAAAGTGATCATAAAACTAGCTAAGCTATGGGAACATTGCTTACTCTAATAAAATAATATGTTGGCATTCAATGAATCCTAAATATAACCAAAGCAAAGAGTAGTATAAAATCAACTGGACATAAGAGAGCTATATAAAACTGTAGTAAATGAGATTTAGTATATATTTAGTTATATTGTATGTAAGAAAAAAGCCATAAAATAAATGCATTATTGTCCAATTCAAGTCATGGATGATAAAGCTTTAGACATGGACAAAGGTACAAAGGTAGAGGGTAGGTATTTGCATTAAGAGAGGAAATGTGGAGGGTGTGTGACTGATTAAGAGGAATGCCTAAGGAAAACATGTTAGGCTTAGAGATATAATAAGGTTGGTATCATTTTTTTTTGAGTCAGAGTTTCTCCGTGGCTTTGGAGCCTGTCCTGGAACTAGCTCTGTAGACCACGCTGGTCTTGAACTCACAGAGATCCCCCTGCCTCTGCCTCCCAAGTGCTGAGATTAAAGGCGTGTGCCACCATCGCCCAGCCAAGGTTGGTATCTATTGATTCATTGTTTTTATTACACTGTCTGAAAAAGTTACATATCACATACTGATGGGTATACATTCTTACCATAGCTGATATCTTGGGAATACTCTAAAGATATACTTACATAAACCCAAAACAGTATAGATACATACTCAGGCTATTTGACCTAAGTTATATATTCTATGTTACAAGCTGAATGATGTGGGATTGTACCCAATAATGCAAACATAGTAACACAATAATATATGTGAGAATAAGTTCAAATAAGATACAGTCAACAATATAAGCAATATGAAATTTTCATAAGTCTTATGGGACACACACATTTATGTTTATTTATATTTATATGATCTGCCCTTGAATGATACAGAAGAGAATTGGAGGTGCAATACAGACACTAATCTATTTAACTCAATATGATTATGAATACAAAATAATAAATTGCAAAACAAAATAGATGCACCCAGATATGCACCAACCAGAGACACAGAGTAGACTGGCATTGTTGACGGAAGGAGTAAGTGGCAAAGAAGAAGACTTCAGAGCAGTTACTTTACCCTCTCTTGCTTAATAACCTCTCCTCTTCCTGGTTATTTTCAGTTAAACCTTTCTTCCACTAAATGTACATGTGCTATCCCACGTGATTTAGGAATGATCAAGTGATTCAATTTTAGCTTATGAAAAATAATCATCTATGTGTGACTGAGAAGAATTTGACAAGATTAATAAAAAGTTAGCTTTGAGAAGAAAGGAAAAGAAATGTTAAACCATAAAAATGTTAAACCAAATAGATTTGAAGAAAATGAATAATATAATCTAATTTCAAGAATATATATCTAATGAGAAGTTTCAATATGTCTAATTTTGAAAGGAAGCGGAAAATAACATAGAAAATTTCATATCTTTTTCCTAAAATTATTCAATATAAGTTTTATATCTGCCATGCAATATATCAGGTAGGTAATTCCTGCCAAATTAAACAGATTTTCTTGCATGAGGTATGTGATTACTATCTAAATGAATAAAGACATCTTCCTCCATAATAACAGAAAACACAAGAAAGAGATATGCATTTTAATTGTGGTACTTTGGTGTCATTGGGGGAAATTAAGGGAAATGAGAATAAAGTGTCAGCAATTAAACATTTATCATATTTCTTTCATTTACTATTAATATTATCAACTAAACATGTCTTTGCTCTCATCCAATATTTTTAAAATGGTATAATTTTATGAGGCTAAAAATAACTCATAGTATGTATTACTACCCTTTCTTCATGAATTCCTCTGTATGAATTCCTCATGTAGTATGATTCCATAGCTTCATTATTGTGCCTTCAAACATATGCAAGTGAATGTACATTGAAAGTAAGGTGGGTTTGATCAACTAAGGCATTTAGTCAGAAAAGGCGCAGTATTAATATTTTTAATTGTTGAGAAACCCTGCACTGGTTTTAATTTCAATAATCATACCCCAATCATGAATGTTCAGTGTTTATTCCTGTCTACAGGTTTCTGACTCAGGGTCAAAAACCTCAGCTTCAGTTTTTGTCATTTTGACTGGAATGTGATTGATGGGATCTTAAAGTAATTCTTATATGCTTTATTTTATAGATAAGGATGTTGACAATGGTTTCCATGTTATTACTGGGCATGTGTGGCTCTTCCTTTAACATATGTGTCCATGTATTTCTTTGGCCCATTTGATGACTGGACTATTTGATATTTTCTTTTATTGAAGTGCCTTAGTTATCTTTTCTCTTTTTATTAAGTTTTATTTTTGTTTTGTTTTGTTTGTTTGCTTTTGTTTTTCAAAGATAGGGTTTCTCTGTAGCTTTGGAAACTGTCCTGAAACTAGCTCTTGTAGACCAGGCTGGCCTCGAGCTAAGAAAGATCTGCCTGTCTCTGGTTCCTGAGTGCTGTGATTAAAGGCATGCACCACCACTGTCCAGCTTCTTAAGAATTTTTTTAATACAATCCTTTCTCATTTTACATAGCTATCTGTGTTTTCACTCCCCCCCTTCTTATGCCCCACCCTAATCCCCAGCTACTCCTCAAAAGGGTAAGGCTTTCCATGGGGAGTCACCAAAGTCAGACACTTCACTTCAAGGCAAGACTAAGTCCCTCCTGCCTATATTTTGACTGAGCAAGATATCCCTCCAAAGGAAATGTGCTCCCAGACACCAGTTAAAACACTAGGGATAAATCCTGGTCTTACTGCCATTGGCCCTACAGAATATTTTTTTTAATTTATTACTTAATTCAACAGTTTATTTTAATACTCATTGAGAGCAGTGACCATTTTTAAAATTATACTTTTAATTATTTGTCTAATGTATCAAACATTTTTATATAAATCAATATAGTCATTGATAAATTGTAAGTATTTGGAGAGTTATTTTACCTTCCAAATTCCTTATTGTTCCCATCTGTTGAGACTGACAATCTTCTAATTTCAGAATAGTTTTTAATTTATTTGAAAGGTCAAATGTCTTTACTAGGTAATTTCTTCATACTTAATACCTTTTCCTCTTCCAATACCCTTCCAAATTTTCCATTTTCATCTCTCAATACTATGGCCTTTTTTTTCTGTCTCTATTTGTCTCTCCTATTTTTGACTCCGTTTCTGTATCTCTCCATATATATTTCACTGAATCAATCAGTGCTGCTCATATGTGCATGGGGAACCTACCAATGTCCACACTCCTAGGGAAACAACTCTCCCTAATCCAGAAGCCATAAACTCTCTATAATTCTGTACATAGGAGCATAATCTTGAAATCGCTCCCTGTTTCTGAAGGAAAATATCTGATTGTGTACATGTACCACACTTTCATTAGTCATTCATCAGTTGATAAATATCTAGGCTGTTTCCAATGTCTGGCTATTCTGGATAGAGCATCAATGAGCATAGATAAGAAAGTTCATCTGTGATAGGATATAGAATACTTTGGGTGCATACCCAAGTGTGCTATAGCTGGATCTTGATATAAACATATTCCCAGCTTCCTAAGGAACAGTTCATGGGTTTCCACAATAGATGAAAATGTCTGCCCTCTCACTAGCAATGAATTAGTGGACCCCTTTCCCCCAAACCTGACTAGCATGAGATACCATTTATTTCTGAATTTTGGCTATTATAAATGCCAAAGATGAAATTTGATTTGATTTGCATTTTCCTGATAATTATGAGAGTTGGACATTTTTTAAGTT
Source organism: Microtus ochrogaster (assembly GCF_000317375.1). Taxonomy (NCBI): domain Eukaryota; kingdom Metazoa; phylum Chordata; class Mammalia; order Rodentia; family Cricetidae; genus Microtus; species Microtus ochrogaster. The sequence goes on from NC_022031.1 coordinate 35,194,048, forward strand.
CTTCTCAGACATTTGAGTTCCCTCTTTGGGAATTCTGTTTAAATCTGTGTTTCATTTTTTTTTTTAAAAAATGTGTTTATTTGTTCTTTTGATATCTAAGTTTTTGAGTTCTCTCTATACCATTAGGATATTAACTGTTTATTAGATATGTAGTTAGTAAAATTCTTTTCCCATTCTCTAAGTTGCTGCTTTGTCTAAATAACAAAATTTCTTGCCATACAAGCTTTTTGGTTTCATGAGGTCCCATTTATTAATTGTTGTTCTTAGTGCCTTTGCTATCTGTGTCCTGTTCAGAAAGTCTTCTCCTCTTTTTCCAATGAGTTCAAGATGATTCTTCACCTTCTCTTTAATCAAATACAGGGAATTTGGTCTCATGATGAGGTACTTGATCACAAACATATAGCCATATTAATCAAAAGAAAGAAAGAGGATTCAAATTAAAAAAAACTTATAAATGAAAAGGGAGTTATAACATCACACACTGAAGAAATCCATACATTTATAAAACTATATTTGTAAAAAATTTGAATTACATATGGCCTATCAGTGTTATCTCAAGTTAACAGACCTTTGGCATTAACTAATAATTCCACCGTAAAACAAACAAACAAAAACAAAGCACACAGGCAAAACACACAAGGCCAAATAGATCAGCCCAGAGTTCTACCAGACCTTAAAAAAAAGTAACAATTATCATCAAGTTATTCTAGTACTTTCTCAATTTGATTTGTACCTCTCTTTTCTATCACATTATGCTCTAGCTTCTTTTTTTTATATTTATTTATTTATTTATTATGTATACAATATTCTTTCTACATGTATGTCTGCAGGCCAGAAGAGAACACCAGACCTCATTACAGATGGTTGTGAGCCACCATGTGGTTGCCGGGAATTGAACTCAAGACCTTTGGAAGAACAGGCAATGCTCTTAACCGCTGAGCCATCTCTCCAGCCCCCATGCTCTAGCTTCTTATTGGCTAACTCTTGCATAAAAATTAACCCATCTCCATTAATCTCTGTATCACCACATGGCTGTGGCTTACCAGGAAAATTCTGGAGTCTATCAATGGTGTAGGAAGTTCTTCTTTTTTTGTGTTGCTTTCATTGATTGAATAAAGAAGCTGCCTTGGCCTTATGATGGGGCAGCCCTGGGTGGGTGGAGTAAACAGAACAGAATTCTGGAAGGAAGAAGACAGAGTCAGAGAGAGAGCCGCCATGGAGCCAGCTACCAGGTCAAACATGTTGAATCTCTCCTGGTAAGCCACAATTATGTGGTTCTACACAGATTATTAGAAATGGGTTAATGAAGATGTGAGAGTTAGCCAATAAGAGGCTAGAGCTAATGAGCCAGGCAGCAATTTAATTAATACAATTTCTGTGTGGTTATTTTGGGTGTACACTAGCCAGGTGGGATAAAACAAGGAGCCCGCACCTCTTACTACACTCTGGCAGGACTATATGACTTCTTTTTGACTCCACCCTTCTTTCTCCCATGATTCAGTCCAGTCCTCCCTGCCTAGCTCTGCTCTGCCCTGCCCTGCTCTGCTATAGGCTCAAAGAAGTTTTTTATCCATTAATGGTAATCCAGCATACACAGGGAAATCCCACATCACAGTAATCAGATATTTAGCATGTCCTGCCAGTGGCTGAATCCTGCCCTATAGCTTGTTGAAGTTCTAAAATAACTATATGAAAATGAACAATTTAAAGGAAGAATGTGAGAAGAAGTGAGACAAGAACAATTATGCTATATTTGCCTGAAGTATTCCCCATATGGAAACACATACAAAGATATCCTCTCCCTCTAAATAAGTAGTGATTTGTTCTTTGTGTCATGCAGTGCCTGCCACAGATGAGTTCTTTTGGGATTCAAATTGTCCTGGAATAAATGGCATTGTCATTGAAACTATCAGTTATGTAACTATAGTGGGGATCTTGAAAAGATAATAAAGTCTGTAAGGAAGAGTTTGCACAGGGTAGTATTATCCATTTTGTTAAAAATAAGAATATCAAATTATCACTGAAAAGAGTTCATGAATTCCTCTTCAGTCCTCTGACAGTTCTTAATACATACATGTTCATTTTGAGTATGTAATAAAAAACTATACACTACATTCCATACATAGGCACCATTTGTTCTTCCGTGTTATTGGCATAATTTTCCAATATAGCTCCAGGTTCTCAGCATTCTTGGGAATTTTATTCTATGTCATAGACCTCTTAAGTTATAGGGATTTAAGATAAGGAGTCATTGTTCAATTAATTTACAAAGGCATGGATTGAATCTGCATTTTGCCTCAGGAACAGACTGATAGTGCTTTCCTGGAACCTAATATTTTAATGCTAGAATTCACAGAATGGGAAGTAAAAAGTGGAGCAATTATTCTAGATGTAGACAGATGTTCCTAAAGTTATGTTCTCCTGAAATTAATATGTTTAGATGACTTCCATTTGTTAGGGTTTGGTTAGTTTTTGAAGTAGAATATTTGCATAATAAATGAAGATAATACAATTCTGTCGTTAAATCTTCAACATAGCCCTCTGACTTCCTTATACTCAGGGTTTATTGAAATTCAAAAGTTATTTCTTTTCCACAATGAATTACAATTGAGTGAAACACATGTTCTCTAGGAATATTAAAGTACTTTTTGTCATGCTGTAATTTCAGAATTTTCATGCTTTATATGTATATAAGTGCTTAAGTTTTATGAAGTTATAATTTTCTAGTTATTATTTTCAATGTCATTATTTTACAATCATGTAGATGTTCATTGTTACTTGATGACTGTTTAGGCATTCTGCTCTTATGTTAATTAACTACTTTATCCTATTTGCTTTCATATAATATATACATACATATATATATATATATATATATATATATATATATATATATATATACACACATATATTCTATTCCATGTCTAACATGTGGAATGTGGCTTCATCAAATATATCTACTCTGTTCAAATGATTAAACACTTCATTTAAAAAATTTCAAGGTAGCATTGAGCATATACAGAAAGAAAATGCAGCTCCATCTCATATGGAAATTGAACTGAAAAGGAACACAGTATAGACAGCACACTATGTCTTAGATACTAATTCCTAAAAAATAGAAAATGTATAATGAATGACAAAGCAAAGTACATATTGATTTATAATTCTACTCCAAGGTAGCATACAATTTAAGATCAAGTGTAATGAAAATATTTTCAGATTAACAAACACTTTTATATTCAAGGAAGTTTGATAAGTAATTTATTCACAATCATTAAATTAATTGAGACAAAGAAGGGAAGCTAATGAAACTAGGCAAATATTAGAGAATATGCATTACAGACAGATGACTAACTCATTGGACATGAACCGTAGGGGTTGCTCATGCTGTAGTAAGGAAGAAACTAACTGGGTTTGAAGAAGTTTAGGAAGCTGATATCAAATTTGTCAAACTGGAAAAATTTCCAACAATGTATCATTAACAAAAAATTTAAACATAAATACATTAATGAAAAAATACAGTGAAAGACTTGCAAGACTCACATAAGAAACAAAAAGAAAGCAGATACTGGCATGTAACCAGGGAAGGATCCTTGTTGTACAAGCCTTAGAACCTTAGTTCAGTCCAGAAAACCCACATAAATGTGAAGCGTGAGAAACAGCTACACCAAAGTTTTCCTCTGACCACCACTTCTGCATCACAGAACAGGTATTCTTTGGTATACACATGCAAAAACAGACATGCATTCACAAAACCAACAGTAATTATTGTTAAATAAAAAAAATAGAGCCTAGAGACTGCAAGAGACTATTAGAAATATGAAAATAAATTAATGAAGTTAGTGAGAAATGAAAACCTTTTTATTAATATTGGATATAATTTTATTTGGCCTATGACAGTGGTAATCAGAGATGTTTGGAGGCAGTAAACAAGAGAATATAAGAAAAATTAAATTTACATGTAATATTTAATTTACTTTTAAGAATAATGCTTATATAATGCACCATTTATTAAATTGTGGGTAATTAAAATTTTATAATCTACTACATTCTTTTTGTACTTTATTATTTTTAATATTAAGTAACTTATGTTACGGTTTTCACTAACACAAGTTGTAAAGTATATATATAATAGTTAAATTATCAGATCTAGATCTCAGCCCTATATAAATATAAATATGTACTTTTACTTGAAGGCATAATACAATCTATTGCAGAATTAATATCTGAACCTCAGAAAATCTGGAGCTACAAATAATTTCTTTAAGAATTTAAGATTCTAGGCACATAAACACAGAAAGTTACCCTAAGAAGAAAATATACCTGTATGAACAGACATGGAATAATGCTTACAGAAAGTAACCCTGAAAGAAAGATTTCCTACATATCACTTAATAGTGTTTGTAAATAAAACATTAGAAAGTTGAAAGGCTGAAAGTTTTAATTGGGAAAGATGCATTTTCAATACGGTACACTTGGATTGTTCAAAAATTACCAGAAACATAACACCATAGTCATTATTCCTGAGAAGCGCAAACTTAAATAAAGCATCTGCAAATGAGGAGATGCAAGGGAAGAAGACATGAGGTGTAAAATCATAACAAGGTTCTATGAGAATGTAACTACACAAGTCAACAAGTATTTTCAGGAGAAAAGGTGAGTTGGAAGAAGTTGAGAAAAGGGCATACACCAAGCAATTGTTTCTAGGCAAACCCCTCCGACGAAATGTAACTAGTAACATTTTATAGACCCAAAATACAAGAGTAGCATTTGTATTCATAAGAAAGAATCTTAAGATCATTTTGTTGCTGTGAATTACTCTGGATATTTTATTTCACAAATTGTTGACAATCAGAGACAATCAGATCTATAATACAAAGATGAGTTGAACAGTTTATCTTGGTAATTTTCATTTTTAGTCTGAATAAAATGCAACCAAGACAAAAGAGCATTAATTTACTTCTGAATCACTATTGGATAATTTTATGTACAAAGGCCCAACTTAAAAAATGATTTGACAACCAGAGAAACAGTAGGTATAGACAAATCCTGCAAGGCATGGGTACCTGCATCAGATCTATGCTGTGTTCACACTAGAATATTAGAAGAAAATGACTGAGTGCCACAAATTCTCAACTGACCTCTGCAGAGGCACTGTGGCATGTACACACACACACACACACACACACACACACACACACACACACGTAGCAAAAAAATTAACAAAACTATTTTAAACCATGTGTAATAACTAGCATACATCTTTTGTCTTTCTCTCCGTCTATGTGTATGTAAATGATGAATGTACAAATATCGAAACTATAGTCCAGACTCAGGAATAACAAAGAATAAGGCAGATGTATATCTTTAACCTAAGGACACTTCTATACTTGTATTCAAAATATATTAATATCAAACTATAAAAGTGAAAAAAAGGAAAATATATAGTTTTATTTATGTATCCTTAGGGAGAGTATTAAAAAAGTATGTGTGTGTGCATGTGTGTATGATGAATGTGTATATATATTATTTATATTTATATATATACTTTTTGAAACGTGGGTTTATATTGTCTTCATTATTGATCATTGTCATACATACTTATGCATGTGTGTTTGTAAATGCCAGTATAGACATACTCCAATACATTAATCAGTATTTTGCTTACAAAACATTCCATGACCTTGCCTTCTGTTTTTCATATTCATTTTTAACAAACCATTCATTCTATGTGGAAACACTACTCTGCATATTAAAATGTATTTCTCTACTTTTTTTCTAAAGTAGTATCAGAAACTGTCAAATTAAAATGTGAGCATTCATTTATTACAAGCCAGAGGCAATGTACTATGCACTGTGCATGTGGGGGAGAAGAAATAGACATATTTGCATAGTTGTAGAGTTAACCTCATTTAAGTCACATAAGTTAATCTTATAGTATTACAGACAAAATATATCTAAATATGCCGGTGTAAAGGGGAAGATATCTTGGTCTTATGATGGAAGTTATAGCTGAATGGCCAGTACCAATTTGGCTTCTCTATGCCCTGCAGTCAGTCTTAAATGTCTTTAAAAAATACAGTTTCTCCATTAATTTCTGATGAGCAACTAAGAGCAATGGCAGTATGTAGTACTCTTTAGAGTCAGGCCTTCTTGGACTCCCTAAACCAGCAACTCCTGATGAGGTACACCACTTGTGAGCCTTGCTTTTTTGTTTGACTGCTATGGTTTCCAGGAGTAGCATTATCCACTTTGAAGTTTGGTTATACTTATACTCTTCTGTATGAACATACACAAAACATATGAAAGTTTAAATTTTAATACATCATGTCATTTATCCCTGGTTCCAGTCCTGTTTGGCTCTCCTGTTCTACCCTTCTCCCTACTTACACTTCCCTCCTCCATCAAACCTTTTTTCCTGCTGTGTAACTTTCATAGTACCATAAGGTTCTATGTAGGCTACTAAAACAAACATAGTCATCAAGTTTTGTAACAAGCTGTTAATAGAGTGAACTGAAATAATGTATAGCATGGCAAGCTATGGTCAAGGGTCAGTAGTTTAAAATGTTCTGAGGTATTGAGCAACTGTTAGATTGCATTGTCTCTAAGGCCACTCCATTTAAGGAAAACCAAGTCTGGGAAAGAATACATATTTGGGATATTCACAGGTCCTAAAGATGAACCTACTACTCTAACTCATCTAATGGACATGGTATCAAATTGTCTTATAGATATGAAATTCATTAGCCATAAACTAGTACAGCTCCCAGTCCTTAGCAGTGAATATATAGTATTCACAGCTGGTCAAAGTGCAAAGAATAAATGTCAGCGGAATTCTCAGCCATAGATCAGGCATTTCTATCAGGTCCTCCATTGCATATCCCCAAGGCTCAGGAAAGATCCTGAAAGGAGGCTAGAGAGCCATTAACAGCCAAAAGTTGTGGAAAGCAGGATTAAAATAGTGGCTTTGGACAAAGCAGGACTCAATCACTAATAAACTCACAGCAGTGTGGTTCCTGCACCCTCCCTAAGTAAGACCAAGTCAGTCACCATTCTAGCATGGAGGAAGAAAGGACTTCTGAAAAGCTGTGGAGAGTCAATGACTTCTGGGGTAGGAATTGCTTTTTCTTTAGAGCTGTGGTTCGTGGTAGGAGGAAAAGTTTCATTGTGTGGCGCTATGCCCTTTGGCATCTAAGCAGCACACATAGTTCTCGGTTAGTAATTTTTAAAAAAAGAGAGAAAGTTGAGGTGACTGGGAAGGAGGAGTAGATGTCAAGAAGTTAAGGAGAAGAACAAGTAGTAAATATGTTCAAAACACATTGTATTGCCAGCTGGTGGTGGTGTACCCCTTTAATCCTAGCACTCAAGAGGCGGAGGCTGGCAGATCTCTGAGTTCATGACCAGCCTGGTCTACAACAGCGAGTTCCAGGACAGGTTCCAAAACTACAGAGAATGCTTGTCTCGAAAGGAAAAAATGCATAAAATGTTCAGACTATAAAGAAAATCATATTAAAATAAATTTAATGAAGTTTTCACTTTTTCATATTTTCCATCTATTTTAAATCTATTTGCCTTCCATTTTCAACTTTTCACAAATCCCTCTCATCTCCTTACACACTCAAATTCTTGATCTGTTTTACTTTCTCCTTTTATTTTAAGCTACATATTGAGTCCAGGTTTTATTTGCTAACATTGTTAAGAAAAACTAATACAAACGTGTGTTTAAGATGGAAAAACAGGATTGTATTGTACTACTTGAAATTACTTATACATTTTAAATAAAGCAGAACTGGGCGTGGGATGTAGCTCCATGTTAGAGTGGTTATTTAGCCTTGAATTGAATCTCTAGCCCTAAAACAAGGGGTGGGAAATCTGAACTATAAACTTAGTACAGTAGATGTATTTGTAGCATAAGTATATATGGTTTAAAGTTAATTATATAATTTTAAAGGGACAGGGACTCTCAATCATTACTTCGATTAGAAATATGTTCCTCCAGATCCAATTACTTGTGTCTCATCCCGGCTTTATAGCAAAAAACCTGTTGTGATCTGTCTCTCTTCTTTGCCCCCACCCCCAATAGACAATTGGTCTTCTCCCCAACTTTCCTTCCCCCAACTCATTCCATTACCCCCAGCCTCCAACACCAGCAAGCATACCATGTGAACAGGCCAGCTGAGTTGCCCAGGGAAACTGGTAAACTAACTGAAGACCTTACCACTTTACTACTCCCTCTTCTCCAAGCCCAATCCCCAAGTCCATCCTCTCCCCTGCCACCGTGCCATCCATCCCTATCGAAGACTTCCTTCCTCCTCTACCCACATCTCCTGTCGATCTCACAAACGTTTCTGCCTCACCTCAATCTCCCTGCTCATTGCTCTTTCCCAGCCCCCAACTCCAGCAGGCACGCCCTGCTAACCCACAGACCACTCCTGTCAAGAACTCTGGGAGGCTGTCTGTAGAATCCGTTGGACTTCCAATATTGTCTTTCCCGTTTGATGAATCTATGGATGTTGCAAACTATTTACAATTACTGGATTTTGTGAGGTGTATTAATTAATGGAGACTAAAATGTGAATTTCTTCTGTGAAACCCTGAAGCAACAACCACTGCTCCTGGTGTTTCTGACATAGTTGATTTATTTTGGAAAGAGCATAAAATCTTTTGGGTAAAGTTTTGTGGTGTTTGCACAAATCCAGGCTGTCGACCTGGATTCCAATGTTTAGGACCGAATGAGTCACCAAAAGTCATCCTAACTCACTATATGATTCATTAGCAAATATTAGCAATGATGATGCTGCCACAAGAGTTATAAGAAGTAATGAAAGGTGTCTTTAGTACTGTCAATTTTGTAAAAGTGAGTACTTTAAACAGTCGACTGTTTTTACAACTGGGCAATGGTGTAGACTAAGCTCTGCCATTCTGCACTAAATTGAGATGGCTGTTGAGAGGAAGAGTTTTTTTTTTTTTTTCAGTTTTATTTTTTTATGGAGAAAAGGAAAAAAAAAACAAGTTTCCGCCTCCTCCCAGCCTCCCATTTCCCTCCCCCTCCTCCCACCCTTCTCCCCCTCCTCCCACCTTTCTCCCCCTCCCCGCACTCCTCTCCCCTTCCCTCTCCAGTCCAAAGAGCAGTCAGGGTGCCCTGCCCTGTGGTAAGTCTTAGGTCCTCCCCCCTCCGTCCATATCTTGGAAGGTGAACATCCAAACTGGCTAGGCGCCCACAAAGCCAGCAAATTAAGTAGGATCAAAACCCCTTGCCATTGTCCTTGGCTTCTCATCAGCCCTCATTGTTCGCCATGTTCAGAGAGTCCGGTTTTATCCCATGCTTTTTCAGTCACAGTCCAGCTGGCCTTGGTGAGCTCCCAATAGATCAGCCCCACTGTCTCAGTGGGTGGGTGCACCCCTCGTGGTCCCGACTTCTTTGCTCAGGTTCTCCCTCCTTCTGCTCCTCATTGGGACCTTGAGAGCTCAGTCCAGTGCTCCAATGTGGGGCTCTGTCTCTATCTCCACCCATCACCAGATGAAGGTTCTATGGTGATATGCAAGATATTAGTTAGTATTGCTATAGGATAGGCTCATTACAGGTTCCCTATCCTCAGGAAGAGTTTTAAAACATGTTTTTGAGCTTCTTGATTAACTCAAAACATTTTTAATCAGAAATCATGACTGCAGTTCAGAGCACTTTTCAGGGATGAAAACGAATTGTGTCCAACAGCTTACTTGGTTGACATCGCCACCGTGAATGAGTTAACTTTATCACTGCGAGGACCAAATGAAAAAGCCTCCTTTGTCTGCAAAGATCTGATCATTCCAAATGAAATGTCAGCTTTGTCAAAATAAAAGAGATGAAATGTAAAATGTACATATTGCCTTCCCTACCTGCTTTCTTTGAAGAACATGACATTAGTCCAGACAAAGGGATTACGATGATAATTTCTGTGAAAGAATACCTGCACATTCTTGCAGATAAAATTTCATCTTGTTTTCCAAATCTACCTGACAGCCCATTTGCACTTGCCAGAAGCCCATTCACAGTCAAAACTGAAGATGTTCCTGAGACACAGCAAGTGGAGTTCATTGAATTGATTAACAGAAATGCAGCAAGGAGTGATTCTCTTCAGTACTAGTTACAGATTTATGGATCAGGTGTCTGCAGGGAACCTGGTTGTAGAAAGCTAGTGCAGTATGGGTGCTGTCTATATCTTCTTGCACAAGGCTGCTGCTGCTGCTGCTGCTGCTGCTGCTGCTGCTGCTGCTGCTGCTGCTGCTGCTGCTGCTGCTGGCATTAAAACAGGACCAGTCAGAGACGTCTGGGGAATTGTGGGGCTCAGAATCTGGGATTCTCACTTCATCATCAATGAGAGGCCCAGTCCTGCCCAGGCCCAGCTAACCATGGCTAGCTTCTTCTCTCATTGCTGACAACACAGGGGTAGTTAGCTTGGCTGGGGGAAGATGGGACCATTACAGCGGGAGCACTGGTAGCCAGCAAGTGTCATGTTTTAGGGTAGCTGGGCAGCACATTCATTGATGCAGGCTCAGTAGAAGAGATCAATCAAGAGCCGATATGTCTTGTCTGCTACGAACATACATGAAATTTTTCAGTCAACAACAGCTTGATTTTACCATGTTTTCTGACTTATATATGTGTTGTCTTCAACAAATTCTAGAGGGTAACAAATAGCATTGGAAATGCCCTATAATGTAATAATGGATAACTCAGTGGTACATCATTTGATTAGAATTTTCATTCTCATTTCAAATGTATGAAATCAATACATATGCTCATATTTTTCCTGTAAAACAACTTCAAGAGCTTCAAGTAAAAAATGAATTGAAGAACAGTAACACTAATCCCAGACTCATGTATTTTTACACAGTAATTGAAAATTATCTGATTTCTTATTGTCCAATTAACAAAACCTTTGGTAAATGAAATTACAACAATGAACTACAAATTATATTGGTGATCTCATAAAGAAAAAGAATATTGGGAACATTTAATTAAATTTTATACATGTATCCCATTAAGTATTTATACTTTGTATACACAGAATTAGGAAAATATTTTCTTTCTATCCCACATACTGAATTAGTTAACATTATAGCTCATTGCTAAATAAATAAAATAGGAATATGGATTTTCAATTAAGATTTGTTATTTTCATCCTTTAGAAATATAAAAAACAAATTTCAACAAAAAGATTGTATTTATGAATTTAATTGACTATTACATTTTACTTGAACTGTATGCATTATGTTACTTTAAAATATCACTTTAAAATGTGTATCCTTTTACTGCTTAGATATTATTTTCAGCTTAGCATAACCTAGAGTTACACAGGAAGTGGTGGCTTCAATGGAAGAACTGAATTGTATGAATATTTATGAGAAACTGTTTTGAGTGTCTAATATCAACTTGTCTACTTAATATTGACTTGAAGATTAATATTAGAATGGCCAGCACATGGTGGGAAACAACATGTCTGGGCATATGGGTATGGACTGTAATTGAAGCTTAATTGAGTAGTCCAGTGAATGACCCAGTAGCCATCATTTCATCATGATCCATTTCTTATTTTAGTTCCTTCTACAATTTCTCTCATTGGTGTATTATGCCCCCAAAGAATAAATCTCTTCTGCTAGCTGCTTCTGGTCATAGACTTTGTCTCAGGGACAGGAAACATACTGTTATAACTCCTCTATGATTTTGTAATGATTGTATGATTAAAATAATGCTTTTAACAATTTTGAAACTGAAATACATTAATATGTATTGTCTGAAAACTTTGAAATACCTTTGCTTTACAAAATTCAGATCAAAATTCAAAGAACATTAATCTTATGATAATAGACTTATATTTCCATTAATTAAATTTGTTCCTTAAACATTTCTTATATGTATATAATGCATTTCAATTATGCATATTGTGGAAAAAGCAGTAGTAAGTTCCTCCTTGGGGCCTATGAATGACTTCCCCGTCTATGGATATTCAACCAGGTTTACAGTTATTGGCAAGAATTCCCTTCTGCAGTGCAGGTCTCAAATTCTGTAGAGTGACTGGTTGATCTCCTAAAATAGCACTATCATTGCACAAATGGAAGCATCCTGCTTGGCATACTGGTTTTATAGTCTGTAGTATTCATGCTTTGCGAAGACTCTTGATGTTCTTTCTCCATAGAAAGCCTCCCTAGCACGTTCCAACACTTTCTACACTAGCTGACAGGAAGGGAGCTTCTGGTACAATTCTCCCTTCATTTCTCTATTCTCTGTAACCAAGGTGTTACAGCCCTTAGAAATCCGTTCTTACTGTCTTACTGTGGCAACAGCAGAGACAATATCTTGTCCTGCTTGGAGGAGCTCTTTGATTGACTTGACTTATTGCTCATACAGAGTTTTCCCACAGTCAGAACGAGAATTTTTGTACGATAACCCATATCTTCTACGGTTGATATTCCCACCCATGAAGAATATTTCCACTCAAACCATGTTGTATTCTTATATTCTGAAATCCAATTAACTATGCCTCATCATTTTATCCCTTCTGTATTCACCCACACCTCCATTTTGAATGAGTTGAGTTTTCTTTTGATATAAATTTAAGCTTCCTTGTCCACTCATGGATCCTGTCTAATTCTCTAAACTTTACAGAGACCAAAATTTAAATATAAACATAAATTCAGACTTTTGATCAACATATCAGAGAGAAAATGCATTTTTTCTGCCTAGTCTTAGTTACCTCACTCAGTATAATTTTTCAAGGCTATTAAACATACTGCAATTTTCATAATGTCATTTTTGTTTGCTTGTTGAGACAGGGATTCTCTGTGTGCCTCTGGCTGTCCTGGAACTTGCTAGGTAGACAAGACTGGCCTACAACGCAAAGATTTTCTTATTTCTACCTTCTGAGCACTGTAATTAAATGAATACATCAAAACCACCCATATTATATGAATTATACTATTCTTTTTTAATTTTAGTAGATTGCTATTGTATATGCATATTATATTTTTTGCATAGACTGATTCCATTTTCTAGGTATTTTGAAGAGGGGGAAATTTTAAAATCATGCTCTTGTAAAGTAGGAAGATGTTTGGGTATATGCCCAAGAATTGTTCTGCTGGTTCATATGATAGAAATAGTTATAGATTTGAGAAACCTCTATACTAATTTCTGTAGTGACTATACCAGTTTGCAGTCACACCCCAAGTGTTTGAGTGTCCTTCTCTCTGTACACCTTATCCAGCATTTCATCTAAGACAAATATACCAATAAAATTTAGCTTATGATATTTAGCAAAGAATCTCAAAAGATAAAATGCAAGTGGTTATTAAGCAACTTTTAAATGGTTCATCAGCTCCATCCATCAGAGAAATGTAATTCAAAATCATTATATATTTATCATCTCCTTATACAACTAGGATAGAAGAGCATGCAGTTATAGCCGAATTGTGAGATACAGATCTAGTGGTCACACCAACCAACTCCATCTATGAGGTAATATCAACAGGTTTGATTTATAGATGCCATTTACTTCTCATAAAAATGGTGGTGGTTGTTATCAGAATAGTGTTTAGCAACAAATATAATCCCCCTCTGTTTCCCTCTAGAATTTAAAAGAAATAAGAATCCCAGTGCACATGAAGCACAAAACTTTGTCCCGTCAATTAAGTATCTCTTGTTAATTAAGTTGTGATTAGAAGCATGTTATTAATTTGAAGTCCAGGTAAAGTCTGAAAACTTTCAAAGTTTCAAAGTACAAAAATATAACTTGCTTGATATACTCAAGTGTTTTCATAAAAGATCAAATTAAACCATTGTGTTAACTTCCATTCATTTTGATAATGCATAAATAAGTACTCATGGCTCTTGTTATGATTTAAAATGAAGCTTATAAAGCTTTAGAATATAGTATAGTAGCAAAAAATGAGTTGGCATATCATATTAAAAATAAAAAGTAAGTACCATGCATTTAGCTTTTCTGTTGCTGTGTCAAACACTGGTTGCCCTCCTAGAGATCCTGAGCTCAATTCTCAGCAACTACACAGTAGCTTACAAACATCTATAATGAGATCTGGTGTTCATGCATACACGCAGGCAGAAAACTGTACAAAATTAATAAATAAAATTTAAAAACATATACTAGGCTACCTAAAAAAAGGAAGTAAACAGAAGTTGAGGCCGTTAACAAAGAACTGAGATTTTCTATTACTTTCCTGAAATCATTAAATTGCAAGTATTTTAACAGGAGATTTTTGGCACTTTCAAACATGGTAGTGTACATAATATCACATAAAAACTCTTGCAGGTGGTGTACCAAGTACTTAGAAATTTCAGAAGTAATTTCTTTCAACTCAATTTTAATGTAGAATCATATTTTCTTGACATCTCTTAAAATGATTTGCATAGATTCCCCATTTCTTGACTATGAAAAGACATTCCTTTGAGGCTTCCAATCTGCATGCACTGAACAACTCATTTGGAGAAGACTTATAAATATTCTGCTGTGAGATCACCAAGCAACCAGAAAAGCAGATCAAGATCTCTGCAAAATAAAAGTTTATAGATAGCATCTTCTCTCTGCAGAGTTATGTGACTTAGGAATTAAATTTCTATGGATTCTTGAACTTGAGAGAGACTTCAAAGTGTGTTCCTGTTCCCTTCCACAACAATATACACTTTTTCATTCAGTCAGATGAGGCTCCTATACTGAAAATACCACAAGCTGAGTAGATTTTAATAACAGAGCTAGATGGTTTTTATAATTTTCTGAAGCTACTGATAGCCAAGATCATGACATAGAAAGATTTAGCACCGTGTGTGCTCCTTTTCCTCATATGTAGTCCCTTATGTTGTGCACTACCATGCTGAAGGGGGGCATTCAAGCATCCTTGCATCTCTTTGAAAGGTTAGTAATCTCGAGAATAGATTAGTGACTGTCCAAAAGACATACCTTTTAGAGAATTAAGGCTACAAAAATATTGTACATGAAGAAGTTTGTGTGTCTTAGATTAATTTTATTTATTTATTTGTTTGTTTGTTTGTTTATTTATTTATTATGTATACAATATTCTGTCTGTGTGTATGTCTGAAGGCCAGAAGAGGGCACCAGATCTCATTACAGATGGTTGTAAGCCACCATGTGGTTGCCTGGAATTGAACTCAGGACCTTTGGAAGAGCAGGCAATCTTGTCTACTTCCCATAACCAGGAGGATAGCTATATGTTTTTCTTTGGGTTCATCTTCTTATTTAGCTTCTTTAGGATATCATATTATAGACTCACTGACCTTTATTTGTGGCTAGAACCAAATTATGAGTGAGTACATCCCATGTTCATCTTTTGGGGTCTGGGTTACCTCACTCAGGCTAGTGTTTTCTATTTCCATCCATTTGCATGCAAAATTTGAGAAGTCATTGTTTTTTACCGCTGAGTAGTTCTCTAATGTGTATATATTCCACACTTTTTTCATCCATTCTTCCATTGAAGGACATCTAGGTTGTTTCCAGGTTCTGGCTATTACAAATAATGCTGCTATGAACATAGTTGAACAA
>NC_022031.1:35210548-35247392 GCF_000317375.1 Microtus ochrogaster
TTTGTGGGAGCCTAGCCAGTTTGGATGTTCACCTTCCTAGACCAGGATGGAGGGGGGAGGACTTTAGACTTTCCACAGGGCAGGGAACCCTGACTGCTGCTCTTCAGACTGGAGAGGGAGGGGGAGAGGTTTTGGAGAGGGGGAGAGGAGTGGGTGGAGGGGGAGGGAAATGGGAGTTTGGGAGGAGGCAGAAATTTTTTTCTTCAATAAAAATAAAAATAATAATAATAATAATAATAATAATAATAAAGAGCAGACAGTGCTCTTAACTGCTGAGCCATCTCTCCAGCCCTTAGATTAATTTTATTAAACTCTCAACTGAAGAACTATTGACATTTCTCATAATATGACCTCTGTTTTAAATAATATCAACAATTTGTCGACAAAACCAAAGTGTTGCAAACACATGTAAGTTGGGATACACTAGAGTTTTCTCAGAAGAATGATCAATTCAAATCTATCTTCAAATTACTACATTTTCAACTTGAAATATATGTGATGGAATATAAGCTCATCATGAATTAAGAGACATCAAATAAATGTTTACTACAATTTTTATTATTCTCAAATTGCTTACTCATATTTCTAAAAAGATAATTCTATGCAAACTATAAAATTTATGGAAAAGTACAATTACTATAGACTGACATTAAATATTAATATATAACTTATGTCCACCCATATTTTACCACTTGATTGTACTATTTCAAAGAATACATAGTGGTGTAGGTGTGTGCTTTTTTTCTTCCCAAGTCATGTGTTAACGTAACTGAAAGTGTGTTAAGCTCAATTTAACTTGTACATTTGAGTAGAATGTACAGATACCTAAATATTCTTTGTTAAGTACTGAAAATTATAGTCTATATTTTAAATAAGCTACCTTCTGTGGAAAACATTTAGATAGCTTCAGAGTGATAAAAGATTATGATCTTGACCAGGTACAATAGGCCTGTTATGACAGAATGCCTGCTGGAAGCTGAACATCTGGATCCTTCTAAAGGTGGGAGTTGTGTAACTGAAATTTTGAAGTGAATTACAATATGAAAGTTTTATAGTTTTTCATACACATCAATTTCAGATATATAAATATGTCTCTGTATGTAGAAATTATTTTAGTGTTATTTACAATGTCATGTTTATTTCTATACAGGAGATACTCTGTATTGAGTACAGGTTTACACAATGCCCAGTAAAAGGTCCCTGGAAGTATGGTTCACATGGGAAGAGGAAAGGGTGTGAGTATGACTATGGTTGGGTATTTAACAACTTTACCTATTTCTGTATTATTAAGTGAATACATCTTGTATTTTCTACTTAAACAAATATATATATATGTGTATATACATCTGTATATACACATATATACACATATATTGGATTAATAGCATAGGAGAGACATTAAAATCATAAAAAGTCACAGGTATCCCTTAAATATTTTATTTTTCAAATTATGATTTTCTAAAAATAAATTTATGACTCTAATCATAAAATAAAGTCACAAAAATGTATTCCACCCAAAATCATGATATCAGTAAAAAATAAATATAATTCTAAGGAACACTGAAGATACTAGTTTTTCATAGTCAGTATTGAGATAAGAACACTGTGTTAATAATTATACTACTGTGAACATAGTTCTTTTAGAAACCATAATTTTGTACAGTAGTTCAGGATGTTGGATAAAATAATTTACCTATCAGCTAGACAAAAACTACTTTTGAACTAGTTGTAAAAATAAAAATGACAGCTAACAATAAAGCAGGCCCAGTATGGTGCTGAATACACTTCCCAGTGGCAGCTCTTTCCTATGCTCAAACTATATCAAAATTGTTTATATATTTTAAATATGCCTTGTATTTTTGGTGTGTGTGTGTGTGTGTGTGTGTGTGTGTTAGTGTGAGTGTATATACCAGCAACATTTTTATTTTAATTTATTCAAAAAATCATCTTTTTTCTTTCCACATGCCAAATCCAATTCCTATTCCCTCCCATCTTGCTCCCTCCACTCTCCACCCCATCCACTCCTCAGATATGGTAAGGATTGCCATGGGGAGGTAACAAAGTCTAGTAGATTGTTTTGAGGCAGGACCTCTGAATGTGGGTACCGACAACATTGTAAGAAGAGGCTACGTGTTTGAGAAAGCAGAAAGGAGGTGCAAAGGAGGGAATTGAGTGAAAAGAGTATCTTTTCATTATGTTTCATATGGGAAGCTCTCTCTCTATATATATATATATATATATATATATATATATGCTCACAAACACTGGTGCATACACATGAATACTTGCCTCTAGCATTGTCTATCAACAATATTGTTGTTATGCATTTTCTAGCCATAAAATAAATTGGACAAGAGCAGGTCTTGTATATAGTCCACACTAGTTAAAGTGTTGTATGTGCTGGGGGACAGGATTGAATATAAAAGGAGTGCCATGCATGTGGAAGTCAAAAAAAAAAAAAGCTGAATCCTTCATCCTTCATCTTAGTCGAGAATTTTTCTATTGTGTATGTATGAATGCAGTAACCCAGATAGCCTACAAGCTTCCGTCTTTCCCTCTCACGTCATTTCAATGGCACTGGTGTAGGCACAAGTAGACACAAAACTTGTACTTTACAGTCTGACTTTTTCTTGGGCCATGGGGTTTCTAACTCAAGTACCTATGCTTGCAAGAGCGATCTCAACTTCCTGAGTTATCTTCTGAGTCCAAATAAACCCACTTAATAAATTGTTATGATGGAATTTAAATGCTATTGGCATGATTATTTTTATCTGGATGTACATTTCTAACAAGAATTCCATGTTCAAGTCCATCATCTGATTTTCTATAGAATTATATTCAAAGAGATTTTTTTTCAAACCATTCAACAATAAGAAATTATACTTAAGAAGTTTCTACTAGGCCATTTCTTTTAATGTACTTTCTAAACCTGCTGAGAAGCAGCTTGGGCTCAACATATCATGTCCTCATATTATCTACTTAAGACTAAAAGGAGAAATATGATTTTTTGCTACAGATTAGCTAAATAAATTAAATATGAAACAAAGTTTTTTTTATAAAGAATCATATAGTTCTTTACCACATGATAAATCAGACAAGGTTGATTTTGCTCTTTCTATCAAGTAATAATTCTTCTAATGGTTGACCTTCAAAGGTAATGGGGAATCTCTATGTGTCCTGCTCACATCAGTTCTCCGCAGAAGAAACTGTGTGTCACCACTTCCTCTGCTCCTAGGGAACTGTCATACTAACATGAGTGATTGCACCTGGATGTTCTCACTGAAACCCCTTGCAGTATGCTGACTCTAATATCACTGCACATGATCTACAGACAAAAACGGATGGACTGTTCAGACTGAAACTGAGAGTAACTCATTCTCTAGTATGCAGGATAATGAGCTGAATTTGAGGATTAAAGTATTTGCTAGGTTCCAAAAATAATGGTGTACATATGTATTTGTAAATCGTGGGAAAAGAAGGGAGTAAACAGTGAAAATGGCAATGCCAGAATAGGCAATAAAATATGTGGCCTTTCCAGTCAATTTATCTAACAAAATATTAATTAGTCTAAATAAACTTGTTAATTTAAATTTCATCTTCAAACTCAATTTGGAATCATGACTAAGATTTTAATACTTTAGTGATAATACTTGAGTTAATTAAAATCTTGACTATCCTAAATTACACTGATACAAAATATTTATCCTTAATTAGTGAAAACATACATATTTTATTAAATGTGAAATAAATTATTTTTGTCCCAGACAAACTTGGGAGTTTGGAATTTTATACCTGAAATCTTTTATTTTTAAAAGTAGATTCAATTAAATAGTCTAATAATTCAGAGGCCTCCTAAAACTTATGATGGATTCACAGATTATGTAAACAATAATTATCATAATAGAGTGTGTCTAAGTCAATTAATATATCAGAATTCCAAGCTTCCCTCTGTATATAGGAATATTACTTAATACATCTAAGACTCAATATCGCTGCATTAAACAGTGGTGATACTTCCTAGTTACTAAGTTCTTGGGCTGTGCAGCATATCAAATATTTTGTACTTTCATATAGAGAGCACTCTGTCAAGAAATGTTTGCTAATTTTTTCAGTACATTAAAACTGAATTATTGCATGTTATTGTGTCTCCTCATCCTAGCATGTGAGTGAAAACTAAAAGTATGCAAAATACCTAATGCTTCCTAGAAGAAATTGTTTCAATTTATGTCTAGACTATAATTATATATAATAGGGGTAAAAGGAATTGATGCTTGATTGTTTAAGTATCATTTTTTTTGAGAGAATTTGAACCAGAACCAAGCAACTTGAAGTTAGGATACGTGGTACAAAATAGATATTTCTTGAAGATTATTCATTTGAATTAGGGTTTGACGGAGATGAGCGCTCTAATGGTGGATTTAGAGGCAGAATTGTTCCTGATGATGCAAGTGTATAGAGTGTTTCAAAGTAATTTTTAGGAAATTTCCTGAACAAAGGGGATAAATTGAGATCATTAGTTATGCGCTATTGCAGTGATTGAGACATGATATGAAAAGCATTAAGAATGGTATTTTGTCTAAAAGAGTCAGTACTCACAAGCATTCCATTTGGTAGTAACTAAATAGAATCCTGCATTTTAAAACACTATCATATTGTGTTGAAAAGGTTAACATCCCAAATCATGATTATTTGAATACTTGTTTTCTGAGTAAAACATGTCATTCACATAACAATAGCTGTCTGTTCTTCATTTAATGCTGAAAAGCCAAACTAGAATTTAAAGAAAATAACTTAATATTGGATTTGGGATGAGCACAAATTGAAAATCATGAGCAAATTACAAACAACATTATAGAATTAAGAAAAGGGAAAGCCAAATAACAGTATTAGCATAAACATTTGCTTCTGTCTTAGTAGTTAAGCTCTGTGAATGGCTAAGGCAAAAGCACACAGAACAAAGATTTCTTTGTTTCATTCTAACAAAGATCTAGTATTTCGGGAGGATAGTAGAGTAGAACATCACCCTGTATCTGTGGTTATGAAACACCCACCATCAGCACCCAAGACAAGGAATTGTTCATAAAGAGAAGTGACAGAGAGCACGCAGTAATTGTACAAGGAACTGCAGAAATATGGTGCTATCAAGGGGAGCAGAAAATCATCCTGCCAGTGATCAGAGACTGAGGTGTCTTTCTTCTATAAAAAGTGAAGTCATTCACTACTTTTTTGGGTTAGGAAACAAAATATAAATCAGAAACTTTCAACACTAGTGTGTGGGAGAATCAAGGTAGTAATATTGTCCTCAAGCCCAATGCATAAATTTGGCATTGTCGCTCTCCTAGGTTAAGAGAACAGTGAGATGGCCTAATCCTGAATTCTTATATTGAGGCTCTCTGAGAAATAGTAGCCATTATTTCCCCATCCCTAACTATATTACTCATGCAGATCTATTATTTGTGTCTACAAAAAAGTTTTCTACAGCTAGAGAAGAACAATAATGTAATGAGAAATTCTCTGAAATAAGGAAAATGTCCTATATGTATGAATGTATATAGTCTACTGAATCCATGATTTCCTATCTTTCCATGAGTTCAAGACTAATAGTTTGATATCAAATATCCAATCATGGATTCAGTCTCTGAGTATCCATTGATTGATTGTTGTTCTTCATCTACAGATGGAAGCTTTTGTTATTTCTTCCATCTGTGAAAGCATATTGGCTGTTTTGGTCACAATGCTTGTCTTCTGAGCACTTCCTATTTTTTCTAGACTGTTATCTCTGAGCAAGTATGCTGGTGTTCAGTTCTAACAATCTTTCTGCCCAATCCTTTGTGATGTGTCTTTAGTCTTATTTGTAGGTACAGATATACCTACAACATATGTAGATACATAGGATATATATATATATCCTATCCCTCCAAAAGACACATATTCTTTGCTTTGACAAAATGTGGATCTCTCCAATAGCTCAGTCTTTGTTAAAAAAAGAATATTCACTGATAAAGGGTGAAGACTACACTTATCATGGATATAAGGAAAAGTACTGAAATGGGGAGAAATTAGGAGGTGTAGAGGGAGGGCAAACCAATCAGGATATAATGTATGAAAAAAGAATTAATTCCAATAAAAGAAAAAAAGAAAAATCACACTTAGAAACTGTATTCATCTACAAAATAACAATGATAGGTTTTCCTCTAGTGTTGATGTCCCCTATAGCCTTAGATAGTTGACTTGGTATACAATACCAGGTGTAAATTCCTCCTACTAGGCTGGTTGGTCTTAAATCTAAGTATACAGCTGTTGGTTACCCCATGATGTAAGTAGTAATATTACACTTTTAAGTAAATCTTTCTGGATTTCAGTGTTGAATTTTCTCATTTTACATTTGCTTAGGTTTATATTTTTGCTTTTCTCCCATGGACAATTACAAAGCACCTTCTGAAATGAGAAAACTAGTCATCAGGGAAGACATTTCCAGATAAATTCAAGCTCTCTTGTTCCAAGTCCTTTGTTGAAGTCTATGATATCCTCAGCAATAAGCATGATTTTTGTTTGTTTCTTTGTTTTGTTTTTCATTTTTAGTTTTTTGAAACATGGTTTCCCTGTAGTTCTGGAGCCTATCCTAGAACTAGCTCTTATAGACCAGGCTGGCCTTGAACTCACAGGGATTTGCCTACTCCTATCTCCTGAGTGCTGGAATTAAAAGCATGTACCACAACCACCCAGCAGCAATAAGTTTTTACTTTCAATTTCGTGGAGACAGCCAAGGGCAATGACAAATGTCCATGCTGTATTTGGAGTTTGTTAAACTCCCAGAACCAACAACACCAAGGGGATTTTTCATTTGAAGGGCATTATTACTACATATATTGTAACCCCATTTTAAAATATACTTATATATATATATATATATATATATATGTGTGTGTGTGTGTGTGTGTGTGTGTGTGTGTGTGTGTGTATGTTCTGTAAGCATATACACATACATATTAAATATACATACATTCCTTAAATATATATAAAGCTTCTTTTTGTCCTCTGTCTTTTTTAAACAGCTTCAGTGTTTTTTCTTCCTTCCTCTCCTTCTGGTCTTCTGCCATTCCTTTCTGTACATAACTTAATTTTTTTATCAAATCAATGTTTCTACAAATTTTATATTGCAGCAAGGAAAAAGAGATTTGCCAATATTTGGAAAAGATATCAACTTAATCAGACTAAGAAACAACTTAGATGTTAGAACTCACATGTAACACTTATAATGATAAAATGAAGAGTCAAAAGTATAGTTTTCTATTTTTTGTTTTTTACTTAAGGCATGCTGGATAGATGGAGAATCTTAAAAGAGTTGAGAACAGGAGACATTAAAGGGAAATAAGAAATAAATGAATACATGACAACAGAAAAGTGAACAGCATTGATAAACTGAATAATAGACTCTTTCTAACCAGAGAAACATAAAATTTGCAACACATCAATATAAAGCTTCAAACTAAAGTATGAATAGAATAAAAATGTAAACATACAAAACCTTCATAGTGAATGAATTGTGTGATGATAGAAGATCAACTAAAATAAACTTAATTAGAATCTTCAAGGCTATAAGAAACAGCATGGGAAAGAAAATATATGTGAAGGAATGAGGATTTTCAACAGTTCTGAGGTTCATTAGAACATAAATATAACAACTGTAGACAGCCCCAAAACAGATAAAATAAAATTAAATGATGCATACTGTCCACCTAGAAATATAAGTATACTTATATTTTTTTAACCGAGGAATAAAACTTTAAACAATGAAAGATTTTGTCAAAGTTTAAATTTAGAAACACTAGCATACACTTTAGCTGGATATAAAGAACAAATCTGGCAGTGAACTGCTTCACAAACCAGAAGCTAACTCAGAGAAAAACATAAAGAAAACTAAAGGAAGTAAGCCTATTTGACAGTAATTTAATACAAGGTAAAGACGATTAAATTAGGATATCTCTTGGGAAATAACAAAACAGATACCAGAGCTATCAGACCAGAAACACAATAGTGTAAATGATGTTTAGTGTGAATGACTTCAGCTCTTTGCCATATATGGGAAATAACACAAATTAAATCATTGTACAAATTCAAATGGAAAATGTGTATGATTTTTATAATTTTCAGATTTTGCTTTTCAGTGTTTTGTCCTTAAATATATAGTATAATTATTTCTTTAATATAAATACTTTAAGATTTAATTACAGTGCCAAAATAGTTTTGGCAGCCCAATTAATATTAAAAATTAAATGGCATATGCCTCTCTATTCCCACAAGGGGACCAAATCCCCCAGGTTCATCCCTGACACCTTAACAGGACAGACGCTTTAGCCTCCCTTCTCGCTTGTCCATATTTTCTGTGGATTCCACAGACTATTTCCTCCTGACCTCTCTCTGTACCCCCTCTCATTGCTATATATCAGTCTCCAATACCAGCAGGGATTCCCTGTAACATACAGACAAGAAGACCAGTAAAATGGGCAACACAGTCAGCACACTCTGAAGATCCAGAAGGAACAGAAACAAGGGGGAAAAGCCCACCCAACAAAGGTAAACTCAGAGAAGAGCACTTAGCTCTATGGTCACCACAAACCCAGATGCCTAGATGCCGGCATATAAACTTAATCAATACAACTAGTACAATATGTCCCCACTTTTGCCCAGCTATTCTACTAGCGCAGGCCCTGAATATCCCAGCATACCTGAAGCAAAACGAAAAGACATTAAAACCAATTATATGAAAATTGTAAAGATCCTTGAAGAGGAAATGAATAAATCTCTTTAAAAACACCTAGAAACAAACAATCACAGGAAATGAATAAAACCCTAAAAGAAAACACAAACAATCATAGGAAATGAATATATTCCTTAAAATAAGCCAAGAACAAACAAACAGTTGAACGAAACAACTGAAACTATCCAAGACCTGAAAATGTAAATAGAAACAATAAATAAGATAAAATCTGAGGGAATTCTGAAAATAAAATATCTAGAAATTTGAGCCGGGACTATAAATGCAAGCTTCACCAACAGAATACAAAAGATGGATGATAGAATCTCAGGCACTGAAGTACATACAAGAAATCTACCACACTATGAAAAGACAAAACCCAAGAATATTAGGAATAGAAGAAGGAGAAGAATCTCAAATCCAAGGTTCAGATAGCATTTTGAACAAAATCAAAGAAGAAAATATTGCCAATCTAAACAAGAAGATGCCTATAAATATACACAAACCATAGAGAAGATTGAATAGATTGGACCAGAAAAAAAATAGTTCCTTTCCCACATAATTAAAACACTAAACATTAGAACAAAAAAAAATTAAAATGGGTAATATTTTGTCACATAATAATTAAAACACTAAACATAAAGAGCAAAGAAATAATATTAAAAACTGCAATGGGATAATATTAAAAACTGCAATGGGAAAAAAAAAACCATGTAACATATAAAGACATTGCTACTAGAATTACCCCTGACTTTTAAATGGAGATTCTAAAATCCAGAAGAGACTGGACAGGTGTGCTGTAGATTCTAAGAGAATGAAGCTGTCATCCCAAACTACTATACCCAGTAAGATTTTCAATCACCGTAAAGAAAGAAAATAAAATAGTCTATGATCAAGCGAAATTAAACAGTATCTATCTATCAAAAGCAATCTGTGGAATAAATGCAATCTCTATCAAAATTTCCACGTAATTCTTACAAACAACAGTTTTATAATATTCAACTTCATATGAAAAAAACAACAAAGAAAAACAACTATTAGGACAAAAACAGGATTGCTAACAGACAATCCTGACTATACACTATATACTCTTCTTTTTTTATATTCTTAAAAAAAACTTACTTCAGTTTACATTATCATCCCATTTTCTTCTCCTTTCCCTTACCCCACTCCCTATCTACCCCTCAAAGAGGGTAATGCAACCTATGGGGAGTCAAGAAAGTCCTTGAACAAATCTCTTGACGAAAACCAAGGCGTTCCTCCCTGTATCTAGGCTGAGCGGGGCATGCCGGCAAAGGGAATGGGCTCCAAAAAGCCTGTACATGTACCAGGGATGAATAATGATTCCACTGCCAGTGGTCCCACAACTGCCCAAGTCACATAACTGTCAAGCACATTCAGAGGACCTAGCTTGGTTCCACGTAGGTTCCCCCGACTATCAGTCCAGAGTCAGTGAGTTCACACTAGCTTAGGTCAACTGTCTCTTTGGGTCTCCCCATCATGGTCTTGATCCCTTTGTTCATATTATTGCTCCTTCCGCTCTATGACTGAACTCCTGGAACTTGGACCAGTGCTTCACTGAGAATGCCTGCATCTGTTTCCTTCAGTCTCTGGCTTAAGGTTCTATGATGAAAATTAAGGTAGTCATCAATCTGCTTACAGGAAGCTAAGGTACCCTCTCCACTATTGCTTAGGGTGTTAGCTGGGGTCATCCTTGTTAATTCCTGGGAATTTCCCTAGTGACAGGTTTTTTACTAGTCCCTTAATGGTTCCCACCATCCAGACATCTCCCTCCTTACGCCTCTTCTCTGTCCCTCCTCCAACATGACCTTCCCAATCCTTTATGTTCTCCTTCCTACCCCCTTTCTCCCTCCCTTTCTTCCTTCCCCCTAGGGTCCCAATTTACTCAGGAGATCTTATCTTTTCCCCTTTCCAGGGGGATCCATGTATGTCTCCCTTAGGATCTTGCTTGGTTCCTGACTTTTCTGAGGTTGTAAATTGCTGGCTGATTATCCGTTGCTATGTCTAATATTCACTAAAGAGTGAGTACATACTGAGTTTTTCTTTCTGGGCCTGGGTTTCCTCATTCAGGAAGGTTTTTTTCTAGCTCCATCCATTTACATGCAAATTTCAAGATGTCTTTTTTTTTTTCTGCTGAGTCATACACCATTGTGTAAATGTACCACATTTTCTTTATTCATCCTTCTGTTGAGGGACATCTAGGTTGTTTGGATGGGGGTGAGGGTAGAAGAGAGAAAAAGAGGTGGGCAGAAGTAATAAAAAGAAGGAGACAAGAGAAGGAAAATTGTGGTTGGTATGTAAAATGAAAAACTTAATTAAAAAGAAAATATATGAAGAAAAATCACTTAATTCCATACTTAATAAATTTAAAAATAAACCCAAAATGTAGAATAATTTTATAAGTAAGTACTTCAAAGAATATATTTCAAGACTACTTTATAAAATTACCTAATAATCAAAATACCTAATAATCAGTGAGATAAAAGTATCAGCAACTTATATCTGGGCAAACCATACTAAATAAATGGTGTATACTCTTTTTAAGGAGAAAATATCCAAACAAACAAAAACAACTCAGAAGTAACAAACTAGACTTTCTGCTACTTTCATAGATGCTCTGATTTTAATTTAGTTATCTAAAAACAAAGAGAGTTATTTAAGATGTAAAGTCTATCATGCACCCTCCACTCATGAACAGAAACACATACTCACATGCATATATACAATATTTCCTCAGCTAAAATTAAGTTGTAATGTAAAATTAAGTGTTAATAAATGAAGTACAATTTAATGGACTTAAAAATGCATCCCTGGGATGTGAAATAAAGTAACAGTGAACAAACAGTAGATATTGCCAAAGAGACTGCTAGTAATTTAATAGATTACAGCAATGTTAATCAAAATGAAATAAATATGTATCTACCACTCTGAGGAAAAACCTCAGGAACAAAAAAAGACAATTTGCTTGTATCAGCAAAATCAACATGTTATGGAAGTTTACAGAGGGATGGAGAGGAGGCAAAATATACATGGCTATTTCAACAGTGAGGTAGATTCTATTTCTACAGATATGATGAGAATTAAGGATCACAAGTCTACAAGTAAAAAGAATCCTGTCTTAAAGGCAGGAATGAGTCTTTGCTATTCAAATCGAATTGCTAGAAACCAGTAATGAAGAGAAAAATCATGATTGAAACCCAAACATAGCAGACTATGTACAGGAGATCACAGATAATGAGAATAAATGCCGTGCTGAAAACAAAACAAGAAGATAATGAAGCAACATCTCAACCACATCAAGTGGGAAAAAAATATGATTAGTCTCCTGTAAAAAAGTTGAAAGCAAAAAATATTTTCACGTACTTTAGGCAAATAAATCTTAATATATATTTACTTATGTTTATTGTACATGTTAGCTGCTGCATAAGTTTGTGTGCACCATTTGTTTGCACGTGTCTGTGAAGGACAGAATGGGACATGGGATCCTGCTAAAGCAGGATTGGTGTGAACCAGTCATGATGATGGCTGGGAACTGAACCTGGCTCGTCTGCAAACACAGCGGGCACTCTAATGACCAAGCCACCTCTCTAGCCCTGAAGCAAACAATCTTTGCAAAAGTTACACAATCATAAGAAATACTGAAAGAATTGATACTCAAGGATTGGTGGCAGTTGGGAATTTTATCACTAATATAGAGATAATGAACCAAAGAAGTATGCATCATTTCTTTTTTTAAAAGTATTTCTAATATATATTTGCTTAAACAAAACAGTTTTAATCATGATATGTAATAACAAAGCATATGGACTTGAAGCGCATAACAACAGCACATAGGATGGTGGAAAAGAAATTGTGATTCCCATGTGGAAAATTCTTTGATACAGCTAGATTTTAATATAGACTACTCTTTTATTTTATTTTGTTATTTGATCAAAACATTATGTTAAATAGTTATACCTGAATATCCATGCAAACTATATATATATATACATATATACATATATGTATATATATATATATATAATATGTTTGAATATTACAATTTTCCCAAAGATTTGGTTGTTGAAAGCTTAATCTCTTTCTATTTACTGGATAACAGGGACACTACTATCATCAATATAGCACTCCATTGATCAGATCACAGTTCAGTGACCTATTAGGACATGGTCCTTATTTTAAAAAGATCAATAGAGCTATGATTTAGAAAGGAGTTATGGCTGCTTCTTTACATTCTTGTCTGTTTTTTTACTCATCCCTACTCAGAATCATGCATAGAACAGGCTGCTTTGTGAACAGAGTTAACACCACCATGTCGCTCCACCTCATGCTAGTCCCAGATCAGTAGAGCCAGTTGACCTCAACTCTGGAGAAATAAGCCAAAATAAATCTTCATTTATGCATTGTCCTGTGCAGGTTCATATGACATTTTTGAAGAGCTAATAAATTTACACATATGTATATTTGTTCTCTGCAATAAGAATGTAACTACTGATACACATTACAACATGGGTGAATATAAAAACGATTACCATGAGTGACAAAAATAAAAATTAATGCATCCTGAATGTTTTCATTTGTCTTAACATGTAAATTGGAGGTAACAGGAGATGGCACAGTGGATGACAGAATAAGAGATAAACATGAGGTATGGTATAGAAGGGGACCTAAGGAAATTGGGGGAGGGGAAGACAGGATACATTTGTTATTTTAGTGTATTAATAGGTTTCTAAAAATAAGAAACTTTAAAATGTATCAATTTTGTTTTATTAGTGCTCATTCACTTCATTAAATGGCAATGAATCTTCTAAAAACACCTGCACTCAGGAGGTTGAGGGAAGAGCAACATTACTTTGAGTAGCCATGTGACAAAGAGATCTACCATGTCTCAGAATGATGACTGCAGCAAGTGATAGGCATGGATAGCAAGGCCCTGGGGCACTGTCATATGAGTTTCTCTACTTTTTCCAGGGAAATCTTCACAAAACACTTTCATTTACACTTCTTATCCAGATTTTCTATATCTAACATTCTATGACTACATATTAATGTTTATCTCAATACACTTTTTTCTTCCAGATTTTGGCAATT
The DNA here is from genome assembly GCF_000317375.1 of Microtus ochrogaster. Lineage (NCBI taxonomy): Eukaryota > Metazoa > Chordata > Mammalia > Rodentia > Cricetidae > Microtus > Microtus ochrogaster. The sequence continues at coordinate 35,224,416 of NC_022031.1, forward strand.
ATTGGCAATGAGCTAGCAGTAAATTGGTATGTCAAAAATGCTTCTCAGTTTTAGAGTCATTTTCAGGTTAAAATAATAATATTGCTCTGAGGGTAATTATGTGAAATGATTCTGCATCAGCAAATAGGTACAATTAACCTTGATATTGCACTGAGCAGACATCTCATTCTAGATTTTATAGTATGAAATCACTGACATGCAAAACAGTTACAAAGGACATAAAGAAGAAACTTTCCAATGATAACAACACCTTTCATATTGTTTCTTTAAACCAGTGTGGAATAAATTCTATTCTCTAGATTGGCCCCATTTGAAAAGTTAATTTAAAAAATAATATTTGGAACCAAAAACTGGAATAATAAGAAGTATTTTACATAAGAAATAATAAAACAGTGCTGAGATTTCTTCTAGCATTTGTGATGGCTTTATTATGTATTTGAAATAATCTGTGACAGTTATTTATGTTGTTTTCAATTATATTAAAATTTTATATTGTTTTTATTAAAATCTAACTTTGGATACTTTCAAAATATTATATTACTAAAACCAGAAGTAGTAGATAACTTTAAGTTAAGAGTGTTGATGGAGGAAGGTCATTGGTTAATTAAATAAAGAAGCTGCTTGCCCTGATAGGTTAAGACATAGGTGGGAGGAGTAAACAGAACAGAACTCTGGGAGGAAGAGGAAGTGAGCTCAGAGACTCGACAGCTTTCCTCTCGGGGTCAGACGCCTCAGAGAGACACGATGCTCCACTCTTGCGGGCAGAGGCGAGAGCTCTGCTCTCTGAGGCACACGCGATGAAGCTCCAACCCAGGATGGACGTAGGCTAGAATCTCCCTGGTAAGCCACCTTGTGGGCTACAGCAGATTATTAGAGATGGGCTAGTCCAGGTGCAAGAGTTAGCCTAGAAGAGGCTAGATAGAAATGGCCAAGCAGTGATTAAAAGAATACAGTGTCCGTGTAATTATTTCAGGGCATAAGCTAGCCGAGCCAGGCGGCTGGGGTGCTGGGGACGCAGCCCTGCCGCTCTTATTACTACAGAGTGTTTCAGAACTCAGCCTATATTAACACACAGTGATTATGACAGCATGCACAGGACCTATGGACATATCCTATGAAAATCTAAGGAGGAGGTGTGGAGGGGAAGATTGATAAGTTATGTTACCACAAGCTGAGGTGCTTTTAGTATTAGACGGCTACTCCGAAGGGGAGAATCGGGAGGAGAGTAATTGGTCAAGATGTATGAATTTGTGTTTGCATATATGCATGTGTGCATACATGTGTGTGTATAAGAAAATAAAAGATGGCATGAAATTGAAAAAGAGCAAACAGAATAGTGCATGAGGGTTTGAGTGGAGGAAACATGTAGTACAAAGTTTGATTATTTGTTCCTAGCCTCTTAGATCTGAAATAATCACAAAGAAACTATATTATTTAAATCACTGCTTGGCCTATTAGCTCTAGTTTCTTATTGACTGACCCTTACATTTTAATTTAACCCATTTCCATTATTTTATATATTTGCCATGAGGTTTGTAGTCTACAGCCAAGGTTCTAGGCGGCAGGTCACATCTTTCCCCTCTGGTGGCTCCATGGTGTCTCCTTGATTCTGCCTTCTTTCTCTGAGCATTCAGTTTAGTTTTCCCTATAGCTCTGCTATATTTCCAAAGCAAAGCAATTTTTTTTATTAATCAATGGTAAACATAGCATAGAGAGGGGAATTCCAAATCACCTCCCCTTTTCTGTTTAAATATAAAGGAAGGATTCAATTTTAACATTGTAAAATTACTCATACAAAACAGGTATCAAGCAAAATTATAGTTGTAATATTTAGATAGATATAATTTATTTTTATCATAACTAAGGAAAACTATAACTATTCTTCAACTCCATCAAAGACTTTAGAAGTATATATTACCTAAGTAAACAGGAAATTGCATTGTAAACAACTTTCAAGACTCAAATATTGTCAGAGATATCTCGCTGCCTGGACAGTCACCCAAAGTTCTTCTGTCTTGTGCAGCATCCACCTTCAGCCTACAGGCTCATAATATCCAGCAGACTTTTCCATGAAGCAGTGTAGTAGTTGGAATGCGAGAATCTTCTTGTTCCATCCCACCTGGCTAGCTTAACCCCCGGAATAACAACATGGAAACTGTATTAATTAGATTATTGCCTGGCCCATTAGCTCTAGCTTCTTACTGGCTAACTCTCACATCTCTCTATTAATGTGTATTGCCACTTGACTGTGGCTTATCAGCATGAGTCTCACCAGTGTCCGTCTTGAGCAGGAGAATCATGGCATCTGCCTGACTCTGCTTTCTTTCTCTCAGCATTCTGTTCTGTCAACTCCACCCACCTAAGGGCTGGTCTGTCAAAAGGCCAAAGCAGTTTCTTTATTTGACCAATGAAAGTAACATATAGACAGAAAATCCTCCTATATCAAAGCAGGAAACCGCAAAGATTGTTCCACCTAATGGCAGTTTGTCAGTCACTTTCCTCTGCATCCTGCAGATTGTCTGACAGACTATTTCATGGGGCAGGAACTCCAAAGGACCATCTCTCATCTTTAGGCAAATTCAGAGGTTATTTCTCTGTGGGTCCTGCATGTCCAGCTCATACAGCATAGCATCAAACAGTCCAGGCAAGAGCAGTTTCTTGCCCAAATGGCTAGCAAACTCCATAAGGAGCTTCTTTGGTGCCCATCATCCTCTTGAAGTAGATTAGCACTGCCAGGAGCAGATGTGTTTATTTTCATGAAAAGTCCTAAGTTATTAAAACATTTTAAATGCCATATTCTGAAGGTCTCTGAAAGATTTGAAGATTATTGATCTGATTGAAATATATCTCTATATATCTAGAAAGCCTACCATGACTACAAACTTGATTATTATTGGTGATTTTCTATTAACCTATATTTCCTATATATTCATTGCATTTTAAATGAGCTGCACAAATACAATACTTTAATCAAGAGCAGAAATAAACATATAACAAAACTGACCTTAAATTTGTATCAATAAACCAAGATCCATACCAATGCAAAGTATGTACCTATATAGCATATTCCTCTTAAATGTAAACAAATATTTATAAACAATATTTGGGATTATGGGCATATCTCTCTAGAAACTGCTTCCTGCTTTTTGTTGGGTGAAGTATTTTTGGGGTATACATAGCAACCTTTCAATGGGTCTTGGTCCATCAAACCACCTCAGTCTGGAAGGATTCCATGGGTTCTCATCCTCAGTAGAAACAAAAGAAATTTTTTTTTCCAAAGCAACATATCCTCAGACCCAAATTATGAAGTGAAGATACCTTTCTGTTGGTTTATCTTGGCGGCCCATACAATAAATTGTCTCTCTGTACTTAGCTCCTTCAGAGTCAAAAAATTCAAAGAAAACACAACAATATACACAATCCAGACTCTGTGAATTTCCCATTTTTACATGGCTTATTTTTCTCACTCTATTAATTTTTTACTGCTTTAGTATTTATTTTCTTTAGTCCTGTAATCTATAAGTGTCTGTCCTCTTTTATATTTACTGTCTCTTTCCTCTTTTTCTTCTCTCTCCTAAGCCTATGTACATTTTTAAAACATACTTTGTCTCTTTTAAAGTTCTTTTATGTCTGAATATTTCCTATTGTGTGTCTGAAATCCTGTTTTGACCAGGAACACTTCTTAAAATGTTAAATGGCTTGGCTAGTACTAAGGCTTCTTTGTCTTTTGGCTCTGCTCAGCCCAACATGGCAGGGCAGAGGTCTGTTGAGGGCAAGCCATGCTCACAGCCACATTTTCAGGCACACAGTTGGTCTATTTTTGCCATTAAGCAAGTTATAGCACTCTGCTCACAAGCTGAATTTAAATGCTTCATAACTGGACTTCCTGAAAGAGTGAAGACCAATTTTGTTGGCTAACCAAGATGCCTTCTTTAAAAAGCTGTGCAGTTTTTGCTACTATTACTGAGTCAGGAAGCCTTAAAAGAATTGTGTCTCTGCTTGCTGCTAGCAAACAGAGCCCACCCGAGGAAAAAATTTTGACTACACTTTGTCTTTTTTACTGGCATTTCCTATCTATCTTTTTGTCTCTCTGTTTGTCTTTCTGCCTATCTGTCTGTCTGTCTGTCAGTCTGAATGCCTGCCTATCTGTCTATCTATCTATCTATCTATCTATCTATCTATCTATCTATCTATCTATCATCTGTCTGTCTATCTGTCTGTCCATCAGCCCATCCATCCATCTACCTTATCTATCTATCTATCTATCTATCTATCTATCTATCTATCTATCTATCTATCTATCTATCTATCTATCTATTCATCTACATCATCTATATAGTTATCTATTATTTACTCATATAAAACTAGGGTCTTTATATAGAGAAAATGTTCAATATAGCTGAAACAGGTTTATTTCACTTAACATAATTAGCTCTGTTTCTGACAATGTTATAATTTTATTTCCCTTTCCAAAAGAATAAAATTTCAGTATGTAAGTACCACATTTTCAGTAATTGATACAGCTATAATCTTAAGGTCATTACTCCAATGGAGACAGCTGAATGTAAGTCTGTCCTTAACTAGAAAATCAAGTGTTAACTAGCATGGGATTGTTCTCTTTCTCCATTTCATTTTCTATCAAATATGAAAAGGTAATGCTGCAAATATCTCAAGATAATTTATTTAAATTGGATCCTGGTGAGTTGAAAATGGATTTTTCACATAATATCAGGAAGAAGCAACCTAGAGAGAAATATATTGGAACTTCAATGCAAAGATATTTTCAAGCCCATCACAAATTATTTTCCAAAAGTTGAAGAAAGTAATAGGTTAGAAATACATATCAGATCAAATGAGAATATATTAAGTTTTAAATATTTAATGTTATTTTCCATATAAATTATTCAGGTAATTTTAATTTACCTCTTACATTTCAGTGATCTAGGATATTGCTTTGTGGATAGTATTATCAATTCATAAAGAACTTTTAAAGATTTGGTTGAAAGATTAAATCCTTTCCGTACCGTGAAGTTATAAATGAAGTTCATTTTGTCTAGGTTGGAATTCAGATGTAATGGGATGACTTCCAATCACACTACGTGAGGAGCTCAAACACATGCACAAAACAGTTTCTCTCTCACTGATGAAACAGGGTACATTTGTCAGTGTGCTGGTAAATACTTTATTATCATTTTAAAATATTACAAATATTTTTATTTCAGAAACATCTAATGATTTTCACATATTTACTTTGTTGAAAAGGTCAAATTATCAATCCTTTCATAGAGAAGAAAATAAAATCATTATGCAAATAACAAATCTAAAAAGCTTAATAAAACTGAAACTGTTGGGTTACAGCCATTCTTTGAATGACTAAATCAAATGGAATTATAAGTTAATTTTCTAAAGCATCACCATGTGGCAAAACATTGTACAATAATGAAATAATCTATAACCAATGTACAAAAAGATAAACTGTCCATTTATAGCAATGAAACTCTTGAAATACAATTAAACTCACATTTAAAATGTTTATTGCATATATTATTAACAAATCTATATTTAATCCTAAATGGTTGCAAGTTTCTGGGTACTATGATAAACAAGTCTCAAATGTAGCAAAATGTCAAGATAATGTGGACAAACTGAAGGGATCTTCCTTTCAATACATCAGAATCAATGCCTACCTATTCTTTTTTGAAAGATTATGGCAGATATTGCAAAAAAAAGTATTTCTAAATAATGTTTTCAAGGCTGATAACAACGCTCACTTGATCTTGGAATGTGTTATGCAGCAATTCTATTTTTTTTCTATTTCTACTAAGATATATTTTAAATAAAATGTGTATCTCAATAAAGATATCATACTAATATTGGTCTTTGGAAATGTTAAAAAATAACTACTTAATCTGTCATCTCTCTGACTCAGAAATATAAAACATAATATTTTAGTTTGAGGCCGGTTTAAAATGATTACTCAAAAAATTTAAGAAACAAATAGTAGAGAATAAAACAGTCACTAAGTCTATGTACCCTTGTAACATATATGCATATAAATAGAGCTTAACACACATGTGTATACATATGCATGCTTTCATGTAAGAGGGCATCCTAAAGCATTAAACAGAAGACTTTAAAGGTCACAAGATTTGATTGTCATCTAAAGTGAGGATATCTATTTGAGTCAGAAAAAAAAATATCAAAAAAATAAAACAGCAGAAAATGTAAAAAGTCAAATTTTGTGAAGAAAAAAATTATACAAATGCTTCTAAAGATTTTATTAGTTGTTGATAGTAATTAGAAAACTGTGAAACTGTGTCTTGTTTTTTTTTATTTTGATATATTTTATTATTGTTTAATTGAAAAAATTTCTGCCTCCTCCCCGCCTCACATTTCCCCCCCACACACTCCTTTACCCCTCCTTCTCCAGTCTGAAGAGCAGTCAGGGTTCCCTGCCCTGTGAGAAGTCCAAGGTCCTCCCCACTCCATCCAGGTCTAGGAAGGTGAGCATCCAAACAGCCTAGGCTCCCACAAAGCCAGTCCATGCCTTAGGATCAAAAGCCAGTGCCATTGTCCTTGGCTTCTCATCAGCCCTCATTGTCCGCCATGTTCAGAGAGTCCGGTTTTATCCCATGCTTTTTCAGTCCCAGTCCACCTGGCCTTGGTGAGCTCCCAATAGATCAGCCCCACTGTCTCAGTGGGTGGGTGCACCCCTCGGGGTCCTGACTTCCTTGCTCCTGTTCTCCCTCCTTCTGCTACTCATTTGGACCTTGGGAGCTCAGGCCGGTGTAATTAACCCTTTATGTCATCTTCCATTCTATACAAAGAGTTAGTGTTTTGGAACTGCAAGCACATCATTTTTCAGAGGTTGGTGGAGAACTAGCAAATTCCTTACACTGCTGATAGGATTTTGAATGGTGTAGCCTCTTGTAGGACTATTTTAACCACAGGGTATAAAATGTTGAATGAACATGACTTCAGGCATATCTTTTCTGCAAAATGATTCACAAATTTAACAATAATTTAGATCCTTATTTTCTCTCTCTTCTGCTGTCTCTTCTTTTCTTCTCTATAATTTAGGAAGGGTTGAAACTAAGGCAGTAAATATGTCTTCTTGCTTGACCATTACTCTACTTTACCATCACCACAACCACCAAAAAATAAAAAATACATTTTAATTTGGAACAGAGTCTCATTTGCATTCATTATGTATTAAAGAAATCCCAAAAGGACACCAAATTCTGTTGGTGTTGCATAAAGGAATTTAAAAAAGGGTCCATTTTGAGTTACTCAAAAAAATGGGTGAGGATTTCGGAGAATATACTAAAGGTTAATTCTTGCCCTCCACCTTGCTTGAGGCATAGGCTGTTCTTCAGTTGTTCCTTGCTGCATATTTAGCCTAGCTGGCTTTGAGTTTACAGATATCCTCCTATCCTGTCTGGTCTTGCTTTAAGAATACTAGGACTGTCGATGCAGGCTACTTCATTCAGATTCTACCTTCGTTCTATAGGTTTAATCTCATGCCCTCAGGCTTGCACAGCAAGGATTTTATGCACTGAGTCACTGCCATAGTCATTTAAGGTTAAATGATATAATTGTGAGAACTAAAAACAAATAATATTCCTAATTTCCAATATTCTTTCATAATGACAGACTGCAATATACATATACGCACAATATATGCACAAAGTGAAGAAATTACTGGTAATATATTTTCCAACTATGACATAATTTGAATGAATTTTTGTGTAAGACTTTCTAGGATTTGAAGCTTTGTAATCAGTGATCTGTGTGATGTTTACACCAATGAAAATTAATACTAAAGATATGTAATTTTTAAGTAACATAGTTTTATATCTATCATACAGAATGTGTTATTTACTTATTATACTATCTAACATGCCACCTAATCCAAATCTATTGCAAATTATATTAGTACCTTTAATACGTATGCTCCTGTCATGATAAATTTCTCTAACTTCTCCTTTAATTTTGAAAAGAAGGAAAAGCTTCTCATTTAGCATTCATGGCAACAATGGGGAAGTGATTTCAATGTGCCTGTGAAAATTAATGGAAGAATTTTATACTCTAGGGGAAAGCAAATATAAAAAAGACATTTTTATGTGGACAGTAACTGCTCCTGATTAATTAAGCTAATTATATAATTATTATATTATGCTAATTATGTAATTGAATATTGTGCTAATAGTATAATTAAATTTATTATGTTAATTATGTAATTGTACAAAACCTTTGAATTATTTAAAAACAAGGTTTTTATGGCATTTACATACTTCCTAGAATATAATTTGAGCCCTAAACTATAAAAATGAATTCATTTATAGTTTTAAAACTTATGTTTGCTTTTTATGCATCCACAGTGACAGATCACAGAGATACCCATTCATTCTTCTATGTTCCTTGATTTGTTTTCCATTAAGCTGAACTGCTATTATTCATATTTCAAGGATAATGAGGTAAATGGTAGATATCATCTTCAGGGCAGGGCATTATAAATGCCCGCAGTTTTCTCTTCCCCTTTGGTTTCTCATCTGCGTGGTCCATCTGCAGTGGGTATTTGTGGGGAATTAGAAAAATGGGTATTTGATTTCTAATAATATTAAATCTGTGTTACACTGGAACAAAAACTGAATTTCTTGGTGAACACTTTATTTTCTGATAATTTTAGGTGTATCATTGTTGAAGTCAGCAAGTAAATGAAACAAATGTAAACATGAATGAATACACCTCAAACTTTGTATTTTTCCTGGCTCTTGGTCAGTACCTTTTGAAATGAACATGAATCTCAGATAAAAGGACTTTACTCTTTAGACAATAATATTTCTGGCATTTATCCTAAGAAAAACAACATGCATCTTAAATTCTTATGATATTAGGTTGGTATGTAATATTCTTACATGTATTTACTCTGTTGTCATTGAGTACATAAGAGACATAAACTTTTATTAAACAGCCTGGGAAAATATCACTAGAGGCTTAAGAAAGAAAGGAAACCCAGCACTCATAAGTTTAATTAAAAAGATAGCTGACTTGAAAGTCTCATCAATGGTTTGCCATTTTATCGCAGTCTTATCTTTCCTCTGTCAGCTGGCAAGTCTTAGTTCATAAGAATCTCTGTTAAAAATAGTTATGTCATCCCGGGAGAGCTACACAGGACTATTAAACTCTTCGTGCAGGTGGCTGGAATAGTATAACAGCAAGCATCACAGGGAGAGGAATTGTTCTTTCAAGGAAAGAGCTGGCAGAACTTCCAGTATCAAACTGTTATTTAACTACCAGTTAAGATATCTGTACTCAATCATAATGGATCATGGTTAACACTGCTTTATTTATTCATTTATTTATTTATCTATCTATCTATCTATCTATTTATTTATTTAAGATTTCTGTCTCTTCCCCTCCCCCGTCCTCCCATTTCACTCCCCCTCCCCCAATCAAGTCCCCCTCCCTTGTCAGCCCCAAGAGCAATCAGGGTTCCCTGCCCTGTGGGAAGTCCAAGGACCACCCACCTCCATCCAGGTCTACTAAGGTGAGCATCCAAACTGCCTAGTTTTTTTTTTTTTAACTAATTTGTTGGCTGTGTTATTTTGTACAGGGTTGCTTGAAGGCTTCCGATATTATCCAGTTGCACTGCTAACTTATGATTTCCTTCTTGAATAATCTTTATAGAAGGTGGTGTATTGAAATTCCCTACAGCCATTATATCTTAAGCTTGGTATGTCTGTAGGGCCCATATACTTACTTAACTTAATGTTGATCATGTATGCGTTCATAATTATCATGTTCTGTTTTGGAACTGATTCACTTTTCATTGTATATATTTTTGAGTTTTTTTTTTACTTTACTACTATTTTCCTGGTCTAATACACTTATGTATTTGAGTTACAGAATTTAATAACTTGATATTCAAGGTAATTATCGATAAATGATAATCTAATTAATTTTATTGCTTTCTGAGTATTTTGTAGCTTTTGCATTTTATTAATCCTTCCTAAAATTCTTCTTTAAGGTTAATGGTACAATGTATGTTTAGATTTATTTATTTTTCACAGTTTTAAATTTACCCAGAACATCTTATGTTTTTAATTGTCTAATTCAGTGTGACAAAAACTTAACTTTGTTTCTATACATATCTACACTTTAACTCAACCTGAAATACTTAAATTTTTATGTGTTTGCTTGCATAATTTTATTTATGCATCCCTTAACAATATATTTTAGCTATGGTTCTTAAGACTAATTTAGTACTTTGTCTTTAATCAATAACTGTTCTACGTTGGTTAAAATTATTTTCAAATCACAATTATTTTTTATGGAAGTATCTTAGTTGTGGTTTCTATTGCTGTGATAAAACACCATGACAGAAAAAAAAATAGCAAGCATCAGGTTCATTTTACTTATACTAGCACATCCAGCTCATCATCAAAGGTAGTCAGAATAGGAAATCAAGGCAGGAACTGAAGCAGAAGCCATGGGAAGAGACTTATTATGAATTGCTACTCATGGACTGCTCAACCTGTTTCTTTGTACATCAAATGATCACATGCCTAGAAATGGTAGCTACTGCCCATAGTGGGATGAACTCTTCTCTATCAACTATCAATCAAGTTAGTCCCATAGGTTTGCAAACATGTTACTCTTTTGGAGACATTTTCTCACTTGAGAGTCTCGCTTCCCAGATATGTCTAGGTTTGTGTTAAGATGGAAAATCTTAACAAGAGGCACAAGTGTTAGGAACATAATTCTGCATAATATATGTCAGAGTGTGTGCTTTCGTGGAGCTTTCATGAATTTTTCATGAATAAAAATTCCTATGTTTTTAATTAACATTGTTTTGTTTCTTAATTACTTTGATCAGTTTCTGTAAAGCATAAGTTGTGGTGTTAGGTCTCATTGGCCTTGGAATTTTTGATTACCTGTCATTTATAAAAGAATTACTAGGTCATTTTTTCTTAACAGGTTATAATATTTCCTTGAGTGCATTAAATATATCATCTTCTTCTCCCTTTGGAGACTGAGTACATGCTAAAATGCTCATTCTCATCAGAACACCAATATATGTGAAATAGTTCACATCTGCTTTTGTTATGGCTTTTTTCTGTTATTTTATAGATTAGTATCATATCTTTTATGAACTACATTTTGTATTTGAAGATAATTGGCAGCTTCTGTGCTTTTTGTACTTAGATGTTATCCTTTTCCACTAATAAGAAGAAAGTTTGTCCAAAATTTTAAAATTAAAACTAAGAAAATTCTGATTATTTCTACAATGAGACTACAGAGTTTTGAAGCCTATTTGTCTTCTCTTCTAATACCCAAAGAATTTATCATTTATTATTTATCTATGCACTTTCTCTTTATTTGATTGGGAAAAGTATAAAAGCCTGTTTCAGAGCGACCCATGATTTTCTTCACTGTGATCAATCAACTGGTGAAACTTCCCTTGCATATCTGCACTTTAGACATCATTTTTTTCTTAATTCGTATTTAATTTTTTTCATACAGCATATTTTGATGACATTCAGTTCTCGTGCCATAACTTCATGTTCTCTCTCTCATTCTCTTAAAATTAACCCATAAAAACAGGAAAACAAAATATCTAAACAAGAAACAATGAAAGGCTAAAAGGCCAATAAGACAGAAAATAACAATACAAGACAGATAATGACACCAAAAGACAGAATACAGAATTCTTTTTGTATTGGCCAACTGCTCCTGGCTATCTATTGGTTCTATAAGTCATTAAGTTTTACCTCTATTGATTCTAATTTTTATATTTCTTTCAATACCATGTACATAGGATTCATGTATCATCTTCTGAATTAAACAAACTTCATCCATGCATTTTATAACTTCACTGAACTTTTGAAAATGATGATTATGGCTTCTCTTTCTATCCTTTCATAACTCATTCTTTAGGAATTCTGTTGGAATTTTAGTTTCTCCAGAAAGGAACATGATTTCCGGAATTTGTTCCTAACTTTATGATTATGGATTTGTGGAAAGAGCTGCATTTTGCTATTTTTACAGTTTTACAGTTCTTTGGTTATGACAGACTTTCACTAGTATGCTGGCTGTGACTCAGGACAAGTCAACAATACTGGTAGATGCTGAACAATTTCTGCAGATGTCTAGACGGCTGAATGTCTTATGACTCCAGATGAAGCTGCAAAGCTACCTGACCCAGCAATAAAATTCATAGTTTTGTCACTAACATTAGGCACAATGGCTCTCTGTGTATATCATTCACCTCTGATTTTACCTACCAGAGTTTGCATCTCTAGTCCAGAAGCATTTGGTGTTATTTTGGAAATTAGAAAACTTTGGAAGGACTTAAAGATGAAATAGGTTAGAAGAGGTTGATCAGTTATCTTTTTATTAGCTATGTATTATAAGGTGTGACATTTTATGTAATATACTCAAAAGTCTTCTTAGATTCCTTGACATTTCACTAGAGTATGTTTAAAAATTATTATTAATAGTATTGTGTGTTTTTTTCATTTTTTTATCATTTTAGAATTCACTGTTTAATAATTCTATTTTTTAAACATTGGAGTCAATTTTTCTTATTATAGTTTCATTCTTTAATGCTTCACTTATTATTGATTTTAATTGCCCTCAATTGTTTCCTTCTTATAATGGAAAGAATTAAGCCTTACACTTTAAAATTATATTCTTATATGATTATGAAAACAAAATTTTAGAAACATACAGCTTAATGGCACAATGTACAATTAAATGAGAAAAGACCTAATTACTACATTCAAAATAATAAGGGTGGATCTTTATGAACATTATTAAAGTATCAAGAACTAAAGTATAAAAACTAAAAATTTCAAAAATGAATCCACAAGGAACAATAATAGAAACATCAAAAATGACAGTCATCTCATTTCTTAGGGATTTAAAATAGACGTTCATAGATTCTGCACTGTTTGAGAAACAGCTGTGTGATCAAAACCAACTAAAAAGATTACAGTGGTGGTTGTGAAGTTCTTCGAACCTTCATGTGTAAACAGTATTTCTACACAGAGAGCTGAGGGGAAGTAATATCAAAACTAGGATGTTTCCTGGGTTTATTTATAATCACAAGTCTCCTGGCAAAACCAAATGAAGACTGAAGATTTTCTTGCAGTAGAATGGGGAGAGGAAAAAAATCCCTTGGGTAAGATTTGTCAATGTCTTCTATGAGGTGGGTGAAACTGATCACCTAGAGTAATGGTGACCATCAGGAGTGACAATGACTGAATATCTGGAAATTATTGATTCCTTAAAATGTTAACAGAAATAGCATAAAACTTTATTATATTTATTACCACAAAATAGCTATACTTAAATGTATAGTTTTCTTATGGGGTTATTTTAATGTACAATGTAATCTGAAAATATCATTTAATTATCAGAATGTAAAGATATACAAAGACAGGATGTACAGTTATAATCAACAAGACTTTCTTGTAATACATAATTATTTCCATGAAGTATAATTAGGTTATGTATGTAAGGAGCACTTACAGACTAAAGATGTAGTGAAATATATTTCTGGGTAATGGATAACTGAATATATTTACACACAGGGAGGAAAATATGTTTCTGGAGCACTTTGTATCCTTCCATTTTGAAGCTGCAAAATGAGCCTCAGAGACAGATAATCAAATAATCACAGTAATCTTGAGGGCACTGAGACTCCAGTTAGAACCACACAATTGAGAGTCCAGCATAATCATGTGCTCAGTAGACACATGATGTTTAATACATCAGATAGATGTATTAATTTGCAAGGTTCTATGCTTTTTCTTCTTCTTGACAGCTTTCCAGATGACATCCTTTGTATTCTGATAATTTCACAAACTCCATCTCTTTTTGAAAGGGGAAATCTTATTTCATGATATATTAATATAAATCTGCATCTGCTACATAAAAATATGACTTTGTACTTGTCAAGTTTATCATTCATATCAAAGGAAGAATTACTACTTTTTAAAATTCAATCAGATAATCTGATTCAGTATATGAGTTATCATTTGTGAGCAGAAACTCAATGGTAACAATTCTTTGAAGGGAGATCTATAGACTTCATCCATAGTTTAATTGTGGAATTGATAAGGTTTTATGTTCAAATAATTGAGCATAATATGATGAAAATGAATGCCCTGTGCCTTTGGTGCAATGAAGCCCTTAGTGTTTGTCTGGACTCTGACTTGTCTCTGAAGAGAATCACTCTTAACCACTGAGGCAGAGTTATCTGTCAAAAACTCCATTTTCTAGGTTGAATGACAATGATAGAATCAGAGGAACTAAGACAAACATGGACATAAACTAAAAAAAAAAGAGACCTAGGGTGCTCCAGAGCTCCAGAAAATTGTCAAGTAGGGTTACACAGCACAGCAGAAACGCCACAGAAAATATGTAGATGCTGTTCATGGGATGAAGAATTAGAGTTCTGGATATTCATTCTGCAAGCATGTTAGGATTCAGCTACCCAGCCCTCAACTGTACACTGTTTTATCACATTGCAGTGTAAGTCCAATATCATGAAGACATGATAAACATCCCCAGCTGTATGATGTTTGTAAATTTTTTAAATTAGAGATGAAATTGTATTATCCCTATGAAATTATTTTCTTAGTTTTTTTTTTTGGTATGTTTCTTAATTGGGTGTTAACCTATACATTATTTATATTGTATCCAAGTGTCTTAATCACTACATTTCCAAGAGTATTTATATTGCCATTGTTCAAAAACACCTGTGTCCTGTTGTCCACCGACCATACATCTTCCTTAATTTTGGACTTCCAAGCTGCTGGAACTGAGCCTGAACTCAGCTTGGAAGATGAGTACAACGGAAAAGCAGAACTTATAATGTATCTCATTTGCCATTGGTTTCCTCAGAAGAACGGAAGGGGAACTTACCTGCCCCGGTCTTTGAGCAGATTCCCTAGATGCAAGTTACTCTCTGGCATGTCTTCCACAAGACTGGTGTAGCTCATTAACATCTAATCAGATCAACATAATTTCACCAGGAATAACAACAGGTTTGGGCTTTCCCGATTTGGATAGAGAAACAACTATCATACGCCATAATTCTGAGAAACCATGGAAAATTTAGACAACCCATTGCTGTGCTTTTGGAAAACATACAGGTAACATACTAATTTTAATGTTCAACAAAATCTTTTCTTCTCCTTACCACATTAAGTAAGTGTTATAATTTGTCACATTATTCAACAACTCCATCCAATTTTAGTGCAAATAAATTGTAACTAATTTTAAACTGGAATAGCACTTGAAATGGGAGTTAACACCACCAAGTCTTCTTTTAATTATATTAATGTAAACAAATTGAATTAAAGAGAGATTGAACAAATCCTATTGTTCTTACCACTTGATCTCTGTTAGGAAAGTGCTAGACATTCAGAATCCCTTAACACTGCCGTAAGTCTTTGTCCCTTTAAAATAGACTTCATTTTTATGTTATCTTGAGGGAAATGTTTTTTTAGGAATTTGAGCAACAATGTATTTTGTTTCTTTAACAAGTTTTCTCAAAATGATTTAGTTTGTCCCCATACAACAACAACAACAACAAATTTGCCTCCAAAACCTCTGACATTGAAAGTTGATGGCTATGACTTTGGTTTTAATTTGCTTCTTTCCTTTGAGCATTAATTACCCAGGTTTTGACAGGATTCGTAGGACTTAATGTATATTGCTGTCTAGGTAGAATTTCTTTTTCTCTACAAGAAACCAATAGATTTATCGTTAAAGTTTATATACCCTTAAAGATATTTTATTATAATATAGCAGAAACCAATTAAAATCACTACGGAAAAGTGTATTTTTGCTCTCTGTGTTAAACAGAGAAAAATTGTTCCCAAGATAAGAGAAATTCAAGGTCTGCCTTAAATCATCATAGAGATGTCTAATGTTACCAAGCCTCATACTCTAAACCAGTCCATTCAAATTTTGAGGAGACTTTATCAGCATAGGCAGCAGGGGGTTATACAATGCATGCATTGTTAATGAGAGAAATTTCAGGGTTTATGAACTTTCTCACCCAAAACTAAAATTGTTGAGAATTATTGAAAAGAAATGTACATTTTACTTGATATAAACTATAATCACTGAATACACATGATCCTACCAAACCCATGACTAAGGATATGCTCCCTACATTTAAAAGACATATTCTTATAAGTTTTGAGGGAGAGATTGTCACTACCTTTTTGGGCTAAGTCTTTTGGAAGGCTACTTATACCCCAGTAGATGGCCACACACTTATGTGTCTATGGGCAGCATTTATTAAATCTAGGGTGGCAATTAATAACAGGGAAAAAAGAAGGCAGGGAGCTGTGAAGTGTAAAGGGTGAGGAGTGTGAGAGGGAATGACTCAGGAGTTAAGAGCGCTGCCTGCTCTTCCAGAGTTCCTAAGTTCAATTCCCAGCAACCACATGGTGGTGGAGGGGAAAATGCGAGAATGTGATGTGTGATTCTTAGGAGGTTTGGACAGAAACCGAGGGTAGGAATGATCAAGCTATATGAGGGAAATTTTAAAAGATAAATAAAAAATTGTTTAAAAATTAAGTGCACTGATGAAGGTTAATATCCAGGAGGATGCCTATATGTTTTTCTTTGGGTTCACCTTCTTATTTAGCTTCTCTAGGATCATGAATTATAGGCTCAATGTCCTTTGTTTATGGCTAGAAACCAATTATGAGTGAGTACATCCCAAGTTCCTCTTTTTGGGTCTGGCTTACCTCACTCAGGATAGTGTTTTCTATTTCCGTCCATTTGCATGCAAAATTCAAGAAATCATTGTTTTTTACTGCTGAGTAGTACTCTAATATGTATATATTCCATACTTTCTTCATCCATTCTTCCATTGAAGGGCATCTCGCTGTTTCCAGGTTCTGGGTATTACAAACAATGCTGCTATGAACATAGTTGAGCATATACTGGCTTTGTGGGAGCCTAGGCAGTTTGGATGCTCACCTTACTAGACCTGGAAGGAGGTGGGTGGTCCTTGGACTTACCACAGGGCAGGGAACCCTGATTGCTCTTCGGGATGACGAGGGAGGGGGACTTTATTGGGGGAGGGGGAGGGAAATGGGAGGCGGTGGCGGGGAGGAGGCAGAAATCTTTAATAAATAAATAAATTAATTAATTATTAAATGCACTGAAATAATTGTAACACCCCATTATATTTTCTCCCCCTCCCACTACTCTTATCTGCTCCTCACTTTTAACCATTCATTCCTCATAATTTTGTTTTCATTTTGAGACTCACTGAACTTAACCAACTTCTTTGTGACTATTGGTTTGCAACTACCATTGAATTCTGGTGGGAGCCTACTTGAGTACACAATTTAAGATAGTGGCTTCTTCCACTTGTAGCTAATATTTTTGTAGAATAGGTAGAGCATCATGGTTCTTTCCCAGATTTCTGATTTACTGCTGATGTGACCAGTCTTGTGTAGGCCTTCTTCAAACCTCCACTAAGTAGAGGTTTTATTAATTTTATTAATTCTTCTCAAGTAATCCACAATTTTTTTCTGGTGATAGTAAACTCGCTGTGTGATGGATGAACAGTCATTTAATTTCAGCACCTTGAAATATCATGCAGTTACCTATGATTGCTGCAAGGATGATTATCTCAAATATAGAATCTTTGTCTGGCAATGGGTGGAGATAGAGACAGAGACCCTCATCAGAGCAACGGACTGAGCTCCCAAGGTCCAGTTGAAGAGCAGAAGGAGGGAGAAGATGAGCAAGGAAGTCAGTACTGTGAGGGGTTGGTCCACACACTGAGACAGTGTGCCTGTCTGTTCTAATGGGAGCTCATCAAATCCAGCTGGACCAGGACTGAATGAGCATGCAATCAAACCGGACTCTCTGAACATGGCTGACATTGGGGGCTGACTGAAAAGCCATTGATAAATGCACTGGAATTGTTTCTACTGCATGTACTGGCTTTTTGGGACCCTAGTCTATTTGGATGCAAAGCTTCCTAGGCCTGGATATAGAGGGGAGGGCCTTGTACTTCCCACAGGGCTGGGTTCCCTGCCCTCTCTTAAGAAAGGAGAGGGAGGGAGAGGGTGAGTGGGGGAGCAGGAGGGGAATGGGAGGAAGGGAGGAAGTGTAAATTTTTGAATGGAAAAAAAATAAAAATTAAAAAAAGGAAGTAGATTGTAGTACTTAAATGGAATATATATTTATATATATAATATAATAGATTATACTCATTAAAAATAGATACAATTACACTCTATTTTATGTCACTTCATTAATACATATGTTCAACACAGTTTATTGTTTATTTAAAGGGAAAACAACATAAATATTGTATCGTTATGACAGGACTTTTCATTTTACCTACTTAGAGGTCAGAACTATGCATGTTTTAACATTGTCTTTGGTGATTTCATTTTATTTCCTCTGGAATTACTCTGTGTTGAGATTGAAGAAAGTCTCACTATGTATTATAACCTTGTTATGGCTCACATGCTCATCCATGCCATTCTAATACTGCAATCCAATCTTCTTTATGACTATAGTAGGTAAAGATTAGCGAATACTTTAATTTACTTTGTTAGAACTTTTTCAGGCAGAGACAGTAGTAAACATTTCTGCAAAAATATATTTAATTTCTTATCAAATGATACTAATTATGGGTTTTTAATGGATGATCAGATTACTGACTATATTTTTCATAATACCCAGTATCTTGAAATAAACTGTCATTGACTCAATGATATACTCACTGAATACTTAGAATTAAAGGGTCCTAGTTTCTATCCAATCATCAGCAAAATTAAAATTTAAATAAATAAATACGTCTAGTAGTGCTTCAGAACCCAGTTATTTTCTGTTTCTCCCACCCTTTCTCAAAATATAGTAAATATTTTTAAAATGCATTTTTTTACTAATTCTAAAATTGTTTTTCCTCTTGTTAACATCTAGATGAATCTGGCTCTGCCCCTTGAGAACCTGATAGATGCCCCGAGTCACGCCTGCATGTGGATCAGATAGTATCCTATCTCTTTAAAATGTGAAATTCTGCCTACTTCTCTTTCTTCTTCTTCAAACCCCTGCATCTGATTCTACTTCTCTCTCTTTCTCTTCCTCTGTCTCTCTTTCTCTCTTCCCTCTCCTTGTATCCTTCTTTCAATACGCTCTCAAACTACACGTTGCCTGGATAGTGTGTTTGTCTCTCACCTGCCTCAAGGCCTCTAGCACTCATCTGCCAAGGCTCTCACCTCCATGGTTTGGACCCACCCGCCACCAAGGTCCTCTCCTGTGCAGAATCATCACAACTCTGACACTACTTCTGACTTCCTTTTAAATTATTGGCCCATCATGCATCTTAGTTTTCCATTTAATGATTTTTTAAAGTTTTATTTATTAGTATATGTGAGTACCTGTGCTGTATGAATGTGCACCATGTGTGTGTGCCTCATACCTGCTGGGCAGAAGAAAACATCTGACTCTCTGGATGTTAAGTTATAAGCAGTTGCGAATCGGCCTGTGGTTAGTGGGAACTGAACTCCAGGTCCTTTGTGAGATCAACAAGTGCTCTTAACCAAGGAGCCATCTTCCAAGGCTACTTTTTTATTTTTATTTTTACTTTTTTATTGAAAAAAAATTTCCACCTCCCCCCAGTTTCTCATTTCCCTCCCACTCCTCTCCCCCTCCCCCCAGTCATCTCCCCGTCCCTCTTCAGTCCAAAGAGCAGTCAGGGTTCCCTGCCCTGGGGAAAGTCCAAGGTCTTCCCCCCTCCGTCCAGGTCTAGGAAGGTGAGCATCAAAACTGGCTAGGCTCCCACAAAGCCAGAACATGAAGTAAGATCAAAACCCATTACCATTGTCCTTGGCTTCTCAGCAGCCCTCATTGTCCGCCATGTTCAGAGAGTCCAGTTTTATCCCATGCTTTTTCAGTCCCAGTCCAGCTGGCCTTGGTGAGCTCCCAATAGATCAACCCCACTGTCTCAGTGGGTGGGTGGGTGTATCCCTTGTGGTCCTGACTTCCTTGCTCCTGTTCTCCTTCCTTCTGCTCCTCATTGGGACCTTGGGAGCTCAGTCCAGTGCTCCAGTGTGGGTCTCTGTCTCTATCTCCATCCATAGTCAGATGAAGGTTCTATGGTGATATGCAACATACTCACAACTATGGGACACTATGAAAGCAGTCCTAAGAGGAAAGTTCATAGCACTAAGTGCCCACTGAAAAGCCAAAAAAAGAAAAAAGAAAAAAAGAAAACAAATGGAGAAAGCCCACGTTGGAGACTTAACAGCCCACCTGAAAGCTGTAGAAAAAAAGAAGCAGTCTCACCTAGGAGGAGTAGAAGACTGGAAATAATCAAACTGAGGGCTGAAATTAACAAAATAGAAACACAGAAAACAATCCAAAGAATTAATGAAACAAAAGGTTGGTTCCTGGAGAAAATCAACAAGATTGATAAAGCCCTATCCAAACTAATCAAACGGCAGAGAGAGAATTTGCAAATTAATAGGATCAGAAATGAAAAGGGGGACATAACTACAGACTCAGAGGAAATTCAGAGAATCATTAGATCTTACTACAAAAGCCTGTATGCCACAAAACTGAAAAATGTAAAAGAAATGGACAATTTTTTAGATAAATAGCATATACCAAAGTTAAACCAGGACCAGGTGAACCATCTAAATAGACCTGTTAGCCAAGGCTACTTTTAACACCTTTTGGGAGTACTCTTAATCACAAGCAGAATTTGTTGATGGTTCATTGTAAGATACCTACATTTTATGGAAAATTACAGTCAAATGTGTGCCAATCACTTCCAAAAGTCCATGTTCAGTATCGCTTCATGGGAAATTGGGTATCTTCTTTTTGCCGGAAGCACTCATTACTCTCCTAAGAGAATGAATTCTAATAAAGTCATTAGCCTGAATGTTAGGCAGTGCTACTATGTTCTTTCGTTTTCTGTTCTAAAATGAGGCTGGATGCTCTAAATACCACATAAAGTAGTTTTGAAGCAGTTTTTTAAAAATCCAATTTTCTAACTACTGCCCTACTTCCAGGCAATTTTAATTAGCTCGCTGCATTACCACGAAGCAACAACAGATAAAGAAGTTGCCCTAAATGTTGATTTCAGCCATCAAAGAATAGACATAAGGGCTGAAAGCACCAATGCTGTTTTTCCTGCTAAGGAAATTTAAAGGAATTATCTCTGGGTTACAGTTATAAGAGATAAAGCACATATAGAAGATTTCTCTCAGATTATCACTGAAAGTTGAAAATAAAATGAGTTCAGGATCATGGCTAAGATGAATTTACAAATTATCTCATGATTCTATTTCACAATTACTCCCTGTTGGAAAACATTGCTGGGTGCTTAGAGGTTACACTCATCCTATACTCTGGCAGCTTATCTCAAAACTGCAAAATGGAGCTCTCTCTCCCTACAGCAAAGCTTCCTGCTCTTATCTGTAGGATGTCCCTGGCCTGGAGCATGGACCTTATCTAAAACTGTCTCTAAACCAGATTTCTGATTCATCTTTAACTTGACCCTTGGCAAAGATCTCTGCTAAGACTTGGGCTAGGAATTCTGCTATAGAACCCTACTGCCACATACTAAGCCTTGTGATATGAGCTTGCCACTTAATGCAAGCCTTGGGGTTTCTCCTGAGGCTCCACAATACTGTAAATTCCTTGTACTCTGGAATAAAATTGGCTGATTCACTGAAATCTGTCTCCCAGAGATTTTCCTCTGTCTGTGATCTTGGGCCACATACACAGCTTTCTCTTGCCCCTTCTTCTTTTCCTTCCTTCTCAACCTACTGGCCAACAGGCAGAAAGGGAAAGAGAACCTCCACAGCTATCTGTTTGCCATGTATCTCTACCAGATTTAAATTCAAAATCTTCATAAACTAGGACTAATGAATTACAAGATCTTCTCTAGAGCTTTGAGCAGATTACTCTCGAGCTTCTAAATTTAACTACAAAATCAGGGTGGATAACAGCACTGTAATAATGGGAAATTAAATATGTACCTTCATTTAATTAGAGATGCTGATAATCATTTTGTCTATTCATTTGAATGTAAAATGGCCAAAGATTTGGGTCCAGAGAGATGTGGATGCAGAAGAGGAATTCTGGACACTTGAAAAATACACCAAATCTGTTCAGAGTTAAGAAGCAGCTGGTGTGTGATTCACGAAGAAAAGGGAGATTCCTTGGAGAACAATATCAGATATCATATTAATATTAAACTTCCAGTGTCCAGATGGTCAGAAATTAGTTATTGTTTGCTATCTCACTCATCATATGGTATTTTGTTATGACCACCCAGGCAAATTAATGCTTCCTTACAGCAAAGCCATAAGCTGTCAAACAGATGCTGAGGAGTCTACAAAAAAATCTGAGTGTTTCAACAAGAGGTACAAAAAATTATTTCAGAATAGAACCAATTCTCCTTTTATCAAACTAAATAGCTATATGAGTATACTATCATTGAACTCTTTACTATCTATTCATGTTTTCTTTTTATCTGCCAATACCATACCACCTTGTTTTATAGATCCTGCTCAGTTATTATTTGTTTATTTTTTAAATAGAAATGGGTTAAACTAAGATGTAAGAGATAGCCAATAAGAAGTTAGAGCTAACTGGCCAAGCAGTGGTTTAACTGATACAGTTCTTGTGTGATTATTTCATCTCTGGGCGGCCGGGACAAACAAAGAGCTCATTCCTTGCAACAGAACAATGATCAGCTTGAAATATATTTTCTACCTTTAATAAATATTTAACAGATTTCTCACTTATCCATAGTACCCAATGTTCAAATTTTGGACTAAGTTCATTACTAGAAACAACTGAAAAGAATTAAACATATGTAGTTGATGTTGTTAATCATTTTCATATGTTGTTGAAATAAGAGCGGCGGAGCTGCATCCCCAGCACCCGGCCGCCCACATGGCTAGCTTA
>NC_022031.1:35249565-35252082 GCF_000317375.1 Microtus ochrogaster
CTTCTTTCTCCCAGCATCCTGTTCTGTTTTCTCCGCCTACCTAAGGGTTGGCCTATAAAATGGGCCTAGGCAGTTTCTTTATTAATAAGAAATCATTCCCACATCAATATGTAGATTATAAACAGATATTTATCCAAAATTCAACTTATTTCCATCTTAGAGAAAAGCAGCTGATTGACATGGAGGTTTTAGAGTTACTATTTGAGAGCATTCTTACTGCTACACATTTGTATATACACCATCTTATTGTATCTAAGGCAACATTAGATTTCATATGATAAGGTAACTATAAATATGACAGGCATATGAAGACAATGATATGATAATAAAACTGGTCATATAAACTTGTGAGAAAAATAGTTTTTAAACATATTATATCATTTTATTTATTTCATGTGATTTGTTGCACATGAGAAGTATATTCTTCTCCTCAGATTACGCTATTTTATTAGCAGTGGTTCATAAAGAATTTAATATCTCTATTTCTGTATCACCACAGGTTACTTACAGAGAATATTGCAAAATATGTTACTGTTTCAATCATAAATTAAGTATAATGGTAGGTATTTTGGAAACACACACACACAAATGCATTATGCCTATTTCAAATTCAGATAAGGTTTTCAGTGATAATAAAAGTCATTCTTTCTTCAGTGGTAATGTGTACACCAATATTTGGCAGAAAAATGTGGCCTGTGGGAAATAAGGAATATACTCAAAGAAACAAGACAGACCAAAGTTAAGATGCAAGTGTTTACTGCATGAAACAGGAACTATAGCTTTTCAAAATCTACACATGGAAATGTATTCTCCGTCCCGACTCCATACAATATGAAGCAAAGTAATCTTCATCTCTATCATTTGAGAGTTCTATAGACCAATCAGTATTTGGGCAATTATACAATTCCACTATCAAAGATGCAAAGCAGACATAGGCTGTGTGTACAGAAGTAAATCTTGATATAAGTAAGAAGATGAACTTTATATAATTGCAAGTTTATTACTGCACAGTACTCTTTAATTTTTTTCTGAACCATATTTAATTTTACAAACTACCCAACTAAAAGGACATATTAAATCTTATTTGAGTTTGTGTAAATTTTAGAACTAATTTCTTGATTTTTTTGTAGAAATAAGAGTATAAACTTGGTGTACTGAAGACTATTAGAATTGAAGAAATTATTAAATATGGCTGCTGAAATAGCTCTCAGTTGTACGCATGTCTACAAAATTTTTTCAAATGTCTGAAAACATCCTTTAAATTTGATACTCAACAAAACCCAAATGGCTTTCTCAACAGTCTTGTTTATTGCTGTAACCTGTGGTTGACACCGGATATTGAAGGTAAGTCCTTTTGATGAAGAAATCATATATTTTAGACACTCAACTCAGAGGACTTAAGCCATATCTGACCTGTAGTCCTCCTCCCTGAGTTCTAGCTTTCGTAGTACCAGAAGGTATAACAATCAGTAGTTTTATGCAGCTGCCACATAATATGAATTACAAAATGACTAATATGTAAAGATACTCCTACAAGTGCTATAATGGCACTCATATCTTAATGGAAATAAAGTTAGATAATTGGACTTCGAACCTGTTCAAAAGGAGTGAAATAAACGCAGGTACTGCAAACGTAGACAACCACCACAGGCTGTTAAATTCATAGATTTTAAAGGAAACTTAGTAGCATATATTTGCCAGTATATTGTAATTCCTGACTGCATTATGAATCATACTCCTTATAACCAGAGGTAAGTGTTGTGAGATATTTTGATTGTGTTCTGAAAAATAAAGCTTGCTTGGAGTCAGAGGGTGGAGCTAGGTACTATCTGACCAAAATAAATCATAGAGGTTTGGAGGACTACGGACAGATAGGAGACAGGAATTAGTAAGAAAGAGTTGAGAGAGGATCTCAATCCTTTTGGAGGAAGGAACAGAAGAGGTAGAAAGTCACTGGCTGCTCCCATGCTTCTCTGATCTTTCAGGTTCATACACTGACTTCTGACTCCTGAATTTTTATTGATAAATAAATATTAGTTAAGGCTTTAGATAACTTTAGCTCTCAATACTTTTTAAAGTAGCTTTCCTTCACAGAAGATAGAATGATGAGGGAGAGGGACTTGATAGGGGGAGGGGGAGGGAAATGGGAGGAGGTGGCGGGGAGGAGGCAGAAATCCTTAATAAATAAATAAATTAAAAAAATAAACATCTGAAAACAGAAAAAAAAAGAAAACCACAAGTGATCATGGAACACTGTAATTCAAATGATACAGTTAAAACACAACTCCTGCTGCTAAGACTCTGTAAAAGCCATGGAAGAAGGAGATAAAAATTGACAACAGATAAAGGTCTGATCTCCAAAATATATAAAGTGTAGACGTAAGTCACAAACGATGCCACAGCAGTTTGGAATTATAATTAACAGGGTAGTATTTATTTAAAGGGGAAAAAAACTTACAGATCACCGTCAGCCCTCTGTACGACCAGGAAAGGAGTCTAGCCGCCAGCCGAGCAGGA
>NC_022031.1:35261325-35264530 GCF_000317375.1 Microtus ochrogaster
GAAGGCCACGAAATCTGCTGTGACATTGTGTTCCTAAAAATGACAGGGTAGTACTTCCACAATCTCACAACCACAGGATGGTCTAAACATGTTGCGAACAAAAATATTATCAATAGTTATGCTAATGTGAAAAACTTTGAATGTACCCCATCCCTAGAAAAATAACTACAGGCAACTAATGACCGCAAAGAGATATGAAATTATTCTTTCCCAGTTAAGTACCTCATAATTGGTTATATGATGGCCACTGGTCAACCTGAAATCATATACATACAATCAACACTAATCAAATTATGTACGTTATATTTGTATATCTATAAATGTTTGTGTGTGTGTGTGTGTGTGTGTGTGTGTGTGTGTGTGTGTAGCAATAATAACCAAAGAAAAAGAGGTCATGAATTTGACAGGGTTCCAATTAGGGGGTAAGGTCATGAGATGAGTTTGAGGGAGACTAGAAAGGGAGGAAAGGATATGATGGTATTTTAATTAAAATTTTCAAATTATTAAGAAATATGTCTAATTATTTAAAATATGACTACATAAACTAACAAGTGGGTCCTGCAATTAGGGTTACAGATAACAAATGTGGAGTACTGATATATATATATATATATATATATATATATATTCCACATGTGGTACATGTCATACTTGTCATGACAAAATGTCAATATTTTATAAAATTTAAATATAAATGACATCCCATCACTCATTCTGTAGTCTAGCAACTTAAATAAATAAAACTTGAAAACTTGTATTAAAATGTTAGAAGTGTCTCACATTGACTTTATACATGAATGCTTTTGATGAATGTCTGTTATGAGTGTAAAGTTTTCAAACAGGAATTGCTCAAAATGTACCTGTCTTGTAACAAACTAGGAACTTCCAACAAAGCAGAAGATTCACAAGAAATAAAATACTGAATTTAAGCAGTTCTACTAGAACTTGGGAAGAATTTTTAATAATGTTTCATCTTTGAATTGAAGAGTTACATTCTCAGTGTGGTGGAATTAAAATGAGAGGATCCATAATTTTGTAGTAGTTAATTTTAGAAAACATTCAAAATAATTATAGAGACAGCTTACATGATGAGCTTTGACTCACAAATATGCTTCATCAAGAAAAGTGATCCATGTACAGGGAAAAATCAGTACCTGCCTAAATATTTAAGCCCAAATATTTATGTACTTCTATAAAAGATTGAAGTTGAGGATATCCTCCATGTAGTGAAATTGATTCTGAAATTATCAGAAATTGAACACCTGAGGTAAATACATTTTTCAAAGATATAATGATGCAAAAGATAAAATTGAAGATGAAAGTAAATTATTATGCAAAACAATTAAGACAATTTCTGTAGCTAGTGTTTAGAAAACAATTAAATTGAAAAACCCTGATGAAAAGAAAAATGAAGTTTTACATATCTATATAGAATACAGAACTGAGTTAGAGACCAAACAACTTTTAAAAAGTCACTTCATATGTGTCAAAAGTAATTTTTCTTATGGTGTCTTTAATGTTTACATTTTCAGTATTACATTTGGCTTGTAACACTAGGAACCTGTCCTTCCAGCTATAACTGTTATTAGACAGGTTGATGGTAAACAGGGAGATAAGTCATTATTTGTGTGTGTGTGTGTGTGTGTGTGTGTGTGTGTGTGTGTGTGTATTAGGTAATGATAACATTTATGTAAGAACTATGGTGAACAGGGATATAATTCAGTACATGTATGCTCAGGTAATTATCATTTATGTGTAAAAATTAATACATCTCCATGAACATTGTTTGTAAATTAATTACTGAAATCAGATCTATACTGGAAATATTTTGTGTTAAATGCAATTAAAAACTTTTGGATACATTTCATTAATCGTTTTTCAACAACTGCAATTTATATTGATTCATACTTCCTTCTGTATTTCATACATATTCAGAACTTCACTTTTAATATAAAATGAAATAAAACTTTTTTCCATTATCTTAAATTGTGATTTTAATGATAATGAACAATATCTTGCAATGAAATTTGAACTCATATAATCAAAAAAGCTGTAATATTATAGTCTAGAAGAATATAAATGTTCAATATAGTGTAAATATTATATTACCTAGTCTGTATGGCTTCCTTGAAATCAATATTTCTAATATAAGTCTTTTAAAAATATGATAAATGATAGCAGTGGGAAAATGTTTGATGCCAATAAAATATTTTAGAACATTTGCTGAAGTATTATAGCTACTTACAAAAAGCATTAGCTAGAGATAATAGTTTTTCCTAAGTATTTTTGTATAAATTATAAAATCTGATATTAATTTATTATGATTATCTGTATTTATTTCCATTTCAAACTACCATTGAGTTGTTTATCTTTACATTCATATATATGTGTGTGTGTGTGTGTGTGTGCGTGTGTATATAAATGTGTCTGTGTAATGGATATGCATATCACATATATACATACTTATTACATTTTATACACATATATGGATATATATGTAAAGCCAAGTATATATACATATATGTAAAAGTAAGCCTAAAAATACTCTTCAATTTACACAAATTGCAATTGGAGATGCAAGATCTTGAATTTAGTCTTCATCTAGAATTAATGATACTGTTTATTACTTCAATATAAGAAGAAATTTTTACCAATATTAAGCAAAGTTTCATACTAATATTCCCAGAGATATAATACAGCCACTATTCCCAAAATAACTTTAAGAGAGCTATGTAATATTTATAAATTTTAACATATCTAGAAAAAAATGCACTTTAAAAGTATGTATGTAGTCACAGAATCAGCAGTTAAGCAGACAACTATAAATTAAGGACAATAAAAATTTTATTTTGGCTCTAAGTTCAAAAATTGTAAAATAATAATAAATTAATATAGTAGATTATGTTCATTTTTAAGGATAATAATTGAACACAATTATATTCCTAGAAGCAGAAGAGTACTTTGAGGAATCACTGTTTCATGATAAAAAATACTCTTAGCTGACAAAGAAGGAGCTTTCTTTTTTTTTTTTTTTCTGGAAGCTCAATCAGTAGTTTTATTTTTAAAAGTTTTTAAAAAAATCCAAATCAGGTCTTTTTTTTTTTTCTTTTTTTTTTATTAAGAAAGAAAAAAATTTTCCGCCTCCTCCCAGCCTCCCACTCCTCCCACTCTCCCCCCTCCCAACTTCCCCCCTCCTAACCTGCCC
>NC_022031.1:35264630-35266681 GCF_000317375.1 Microtus ochrogaster
GGTCTAGGAAGGTGAACATCCAAACTGGCTAGGCCCCCACAAAGCCAGAACAAGAAGTAGGATCAAAACCCAGTGCCGTTGTCCTTGGCTTCTCAGCTTTCTAATATAATGGAGAACTGGAAGCAAAACCATGGGTGAACAACACACTGAAATATGAAAGAAATTCATTAAAATAGGGAATATTGAATTGATGGAAACATCTTTATATCAAGTGTTATTGAGTTTTCCCCACAATAAAAAAGTCAAAAATTGGGAAATTTTTAAATAAAAATTAAAAGTAAAAAGGATTGTTCTTCCACATGGAGATTTACAAATATCTCCATTAAAATTAATGTCAATGCTTTGTTTTTTTTCTCAGCTATAGTGTACTAAGAATGTCTTTTGATGAAGATATTTACATACAAATTTATAAAATATATACGTAGATTTAAAAAATTTAAGAAGAAAAACATAAATTTATGCTAATAGAAAGAAATAATACCTAAAATAACTTATAGTAGGAGGCCATTTTCCAGCTGCCCAGACTCCTAAAATAACCACACAGAAACTGTATTAATTAAATCACTGCTTGGACTATTAGCTCTAACTTCTTATTGGCCAGCTTTTACATCTTAATTTAACCAATTTCCATTATTTTATATTTTACCACAAGGCTCATGGCCTACCAGCAAAGTTCCAACATGTCTGTCTCTGACAGTGGCTCCATTGCTTCTCTTTGACTCGCCTCCTTTCTCCCAGCCTTCAATTTGGTTTTCCCCATCTAATTTTGCTCTACCCTTTCACAGGCCCAAAACAACTTCATATAAGCAATAGTACTCACAGCAAAAAGAGGGGAATGATACATCAACTCTCCTTTTCTGTTTAAATAAAAAGGAAGGTTTTAATTTTAACACAGACACATTATATTATAACAGAATAGGTATCAAGTAAGAATTACAGTTACAATATTTATATCTACTTTATCATAACTGAGGAAAACTGTAAGTACATATTCTTCAACTCCATCAAAGAATCCAGAAAGATATACTATTACCTAAGTAAGCAGGAAGTGCATTGTAAGCAACTTCAAAAACTCTAGAATTGACAGAGATATTCCACTGCCTGGACAGTAAAAGTTCTTCTGTAGCTTCGGGCATCCATTCTTCATCCCACAGGCCCCATAGTATCCAGCAGACCTTTCTATGAAGCAGGAAATTTCAATGACATTTCTGCCTATGTTGGCAATTTCTTATATACTATATTAGACTAAAGCCAATTCTACTATTTTAACTTAATTTCCCCTTGAAAGAACCTATCTCTAAATACAGTCAACTGCTGAGGTACTGGAATATAAAGCAACATATCATATGTTTGGGGAAATGAGATTTTGTCTATAAAATACTTCACAATTATAACTAGCCTGTCAGAAAGGACAAATTTGAGAGAGTATACATTCAGCTGGGCTCTAGGACACAGACATGGTTTTAGTTTGAGGCCAGCCTAGTCTACAAGAGCTAGTTCGAGGACAGCCTCCAAAGCTACAGAGAAACCCTGTCTCAAAAATAAAAATAAGAAATATCCAAGTAAGCAAAAGAGAAGGAATAGAGTGAGAAGCAAGACATGGGAGAGAGGAGTTTGAGGCAGAGAAAACAGCTAGATAAAAAGATAGATTGATGGCTAGATGGATGGATAGATAGAAAGAAAGAAAGAAAGAAAGAAAGAAAGGAAGAAAGATAGATGATAGATAGATAGATAGATGATAGATAGATAGATGATAGATAGATAGATGATAGATAGATAGATGATAGATAGATAGATGATAGATAGATGATAGATAGATAGATAGATGATAGATAGATAGATGATAGATAGATAGATGATAGATAGATAGATGTTTGATAGATAGATGTTTGATAGATAGATAGATAGATAGATAGATAGATAGATAGATAGATAGATACATAGATACATAGATACATAGATAGATAGATAGATGATAGATAGATAATAAACCAAATGATAGACCTGTTAATAGATAGATGATATTTTATAAAAGATAGGTGTATAGATGA
>NC_022031.1:35266781-35280657 GCF_000317375.1 Microtus ochrogaster
AAATGATAGACCTGTTAATAGATAGATGATATTTTATAAAAGATAGGTGTATAGATGATAGATAGATAGATAGATAGATAGATAGATAGATAGATGATAGATAGATAGATAATAAACCAAATGATAGACCTGTTAATAGATAGATGATATTTTATAAAAGATAGGTGTATAGATGATTGATAGATAGATAGATAGATAGATAGATAGATAGATAGATAGATAGATAGATGATAGATTTACATGATAAAACAAGCTTGTCTCAACTAAGAATATGTTAAGTGAATATTTTTATGTACTTTGTGGTTATTGTACATATTATTTTTTTGCCAGTATATTTCCTTTGGTGACTTAGTGTTTTATTTTTTTACTTTCATTTAAAATAGTTTTTTTTCTCTTAATCAATACATTCCAACCACAGTTTCTCTTCCCTTCATTGTTCCCAGCTCCTTGCTGAACTCCCCTATTTCCCAGATCTACCCTTCTCCATTTCCTCTTCAGAAAAGAGCAGGCCTCCAAGAGACTGCAGCCAAACAAAACAAGATGCAAAAAGAGAAAAAATAGCAATGAAGCCTGGGCAAGGAAACCCAATAGCATGAAAAGGGTTCTAAGAGCATGTAAAAGAATCTGAAATATATCTGCTTCTACTGTTAGTTTTCCCATAAAAACTTGAAATAACAGTGGTAAAATATATGCAGAGGTCCGCGTGCATGATCACGCGATCTATTGCTTGTTGCTTCAGGTACTGTGAATGCATGTGAGCCTTGCTTAGCTGATTAAGTGGTCCATGTGTTCTCCATCCCCTCTGATTCCTTCAATCTCTCCTACCCCTTTTGTTGCAAGTTCTCCAATCTCCATGGAGAGAGACCCAATGGAGACCTACAATATAGACTCCAATCATAATGTCTGACTGTGAATCTCTGAACTTGCTCCCATCTGCTACCAGAAAAAGTCTCTCTGAGGACACTGATCTATGAGTAAGGCAGAATACAATTAGATATAACTTCATTTATTCATTTATTTATTTATTTATCCAGTTGTGTTTGTTTTTTTTTTTGTTTTTTTTTTCAACACATTCCGTGCTTTAATTACACTTTTAGAGTATATAGCAGTTACATGAATTAAGGAGCAATAAAATGAAATTGATTTTTCCATACATGCAGAAAAATGTGGGGCCTAAGGTATATTATAATTAGAGCCACTGAGATCCGTTGCAGAGTGTTTTTAAAAGGCAGCAAAGTTTTCAATTGCCCTGAACTGATAACTTTCCATTTTCTGTTTGTTTATTTGTCTGTCTGTTTCTCATTTTTAACATGGAACCCGTGCTTTTTGACTTTTGTGTCTCATTGGTTGGCTCCGAAACATTCCAATGTGTCTGCATCTCTGACATAAATCTCCCATCAGAAGTTTGAGGACATCCGTTTAGAAACACTGTGGACGGAGGCCACTGAGATCATCATTCTAATTCCAAGAGCTTTGTGTCAAAGCATCAAGAAGTTTCCTTCAGGACCAGGTTCATTACTTTTGCCTTTAGCAACAGACCAAACCCAGGACTTAAAAAGATGTTGAAATTATTCCATGTTAAAAATGAGAAACAGACAGACAAATAAACAAACAGTTGTGTTTGTTTTTATCCTAGGTCTCTGGCCTATCCAGTTCTATCAAGACTGGGCTGGGCTATCTCTCCTGGAATGAACCTCAAGTTAACCACAAGTCCTGCGCCACCATTGCCTTAGCACCTCTTGCAGGTAGGACAGATATGAAGGTTTTTGTGGTAGGGTTGGTGTCTAGGTATCTCTTTATTGAGAAGGCCTTCAAAGTGCCTTCTCAATAAAAAAGACTAGAATGTGAGACTGAAGTCTTCATGCATGTACCACATGAACCTCTCTATGTTCGAAGAGCTGGGTTGAGGTTTACCTCAGAAAATGGCATCCTGCTGCCAGTTTTCTGAGAGCAACTTTCTGTCCTAGTATCTGCTTGGGTTGTTTAGAGATCCTCACAGGATCCCCTCAGCCGACAACTCAACTGAATATAACCCTTCCCACCAATGGAAAATTTACCTGACTCCAAAAGATGTCCAGTACAGACTAGGAGTTCCCGTTAGTTCACCCTTATAAATTCCATGAAGTTTCAGCTATACTAGGCTTCTTCTTGACCCCAGCAATATTTTCCAACTCCAGCTACCTCTCTCCACAATATCTTCCTCTACCTTGCCCACACAGATCAAGGCACAGATTCTCAGGTGGAAAAAATGTCATATCCATGGCTGAGTCTTTCTGTAGTATAATTAGATTTTGTCTGATCTGTGTGCATATACATCAAAAGCTATAATAAGTAATTAGACAAAAAAAAAACCTCTGTAAGTTCCTTAAATATTTTAAGTCTATTCCTAGGGATTCAAATAATATCTTAAGTAAAATAGGAGTTAAATACTTTTTCTTTGGATATAAAGACAAATAGGCATAATTTAGAAAAATATGCATAATATAGTTGTTTACTTAAGTGATGATCCAAGACTTCAGTGGCCTTTGGTAGTAGTCTAGGTTTGTAACATCATGCTTAATTTCCTTCTTTTTAGTGGGCCTTAATTTGAGTATAAATGTGCAGATATAGTTGAAATCAAATTTCTCATCTGGGACAGACAATGCTCTCTCTGAGAGTTAAAGATCATCTAATAAGACCACAACTTCAGTCATGAGAAGCCTTCTATATAGTTGTTGATTAGGTTTGTCTAAGAGTCTGTCTAAGAGTTACAGGACTTTGCTCTTGCCCTACATTGCCTTAAAGAGGTGAAAGGTGAGACCATTTTGCTGCAGACACCATACACTTGACACAAGGAGCCCAGAGGCTCTAGAAATTATTAAAATTCCTCCTCTGGTAGGACTACATGTCATAGTACTTGAAGGTACAATACAGGCTTAAAAAAGGGTAAAGGCAATCAATAATCTAACCTTGCTTTGATGCTTATGAAATACAGCAATGAAGAGCATAGCAAGGTAATACTAAGGTTTAGTCACAGTGAGCATGCTATGGAAATACCCAAAAGCTTTCTAGTAGGACCTAAGGCCTGCTCAACAGGAAGTATTCCATGCCTTGTATGCATCATTTTCAAAAAGAAGCAGGGATGACTGTCTTTTAAATTTTCCTGACACCAGCTTTGATTTTTTTCTTTTTCTTTTTATTTTCAAGTCTGATAGAAGTTCAGAAGACCAAATTGGTGAGATAAATATTGACAGCGAAGGATAATAAAGACTCATATGGTTTCAGAGGAGAACAAAGAGTCTATTGGGAGCTAGGGTAGAAGCCGCTTATACTATATTTTGGCAAGGGATCTAATGCATTGTGCCTGTGTCCTGAGGATGTAAAGAGGCAGAGTTCAAATGTAAAAACTAAGTTGTCTAAAGGAGGAAGGTAAGCTTTTTACTGACTGAACTATCTTCATAGCTGCACTTATCTTCTGATAAGGTCTGGTTACTCCTGTTCCACACATATTTTCTTAGACTCATCCCAGTTTGTTCTTTCTCGTTTTGATCTGCATCCACCCACATGGTATTCTTTCTAAAACCAAAACGACATGAACACTTATTTTGAGCAACTGTTAACAAAAGAATCTAAGGTACACATATAAAATTCATATACTGTTGTTTGTAAAACTGTATTTCTAGCAAAAGTAGTTTTTGCTCTGAAACAAATGAACTAATTTATAAAATTTTCACATATAAGCAACACCAAATAAGTATAACTATGAGATAAGTGTGTTCTGTCGCATTATTTTCCCCATTTATAATGATGATGATATTAAGAAGAAGCTTGTTTGCCATTTCAGTCTTGTCAAGTATTTTTATATACCATAATCAGAGTCAATGTTAAAAACTGAAATTTTCATGTTATACAAACCTAAATGATTTCACCTGTTAATGCCGATCCAATTTTAATACTAAGCCACTACAGCAAGTAGCTACATCAATATATCCTGGTCATTGACTTCAGAAATACTAAACTAGCTAAAAGATAGTGTGACTTCTTGTTTTTCTATTTTTTTACACCACAGTTCATCACTCCAGAGCTACCTTTCTTCCTAATTCAATTCCAATATATTCATTTTCTCCATACTAACCTGAGATTTGAATCAATGAATTCAAATATTTACATTTATGTGGCTAGTCAAAATTGATGTGTCTTAACATATAAAATTGTGTAAATGTAAAAATTCACTTGTATGCACATGTATGTATATGTGGATTAATACCCACTTATTAAATCTTATATAGATATGCAAAGGCAACTGCGGAACACTATAATTGGAAGTCCTTATCTGGCTTACCTACAAAGTAATGTTTTTTACAGAGTCAACTTATGAAGACTTGAGGCTAGAAAACATAATTCCTCACACCATTACAAGAACCAAGTCAACTTAAAATGTTCCCTGTGTACAACTTTCATTTACAAAAATCCTAAGGTAATCTTTTTTACTACTTTACTGATTCTGTTTTTCCAACCTGGAGTCTACATTCTTGGGAAAAAAAATAGTAAACTTTAGTTTTGTCAAGTAAGGATTAACCTTTTGTTATACTAAAATTAAGTTACAAACAACACAAGCATATTTCCTTTTTCTAATATCTTTGGCTGAAGGAAAACATATATCTACCTCTAACCTTCCCATATATTGCTGCCAGAAAAATATACAGTTAATAATTACATTTAGAATATATGTAGCAAATTATTCGAAGCCAGAAAGGTGAGTTCAGAAGATGAAAATAATAAATAATTTCTAAAGGATAATACGAAAGTAGAAAATAATATCAAATAAAAAAGATAATCCTATAAATGAATATATTGAAAAGTCGACCTTCAGCGGGTGGAAGGTGTCAGGGATATCTGGGCTGAGGTTTGAAGATATGTACCAGCTACAGAAAATCTGTATTATTTATAAAATATTCAGTTTTTAATATTGACTCTGATTATGGCAAATAAAAATATTTAACAAGATTGATATGGCAAACAAGCATCTTCTTCATATCATCCACATGACAAATGGGAAAATAATGCAACAAAACACACTTATCTCATAGTTATACTCATTTGGTGTTGTTTATGTGTGAACATTTTATAAATAAGTTCATCTAAGTAATGACTTCAGAACAGTCTCATGCTCAGAATTCTTGTGTTTGAAACAGAGGAGCATCTCACTCCCTGAAAAGCAATCCAATAACGTAAATTGCTTAAATGCTGAGAACAAGTTAGTCCTTAAACACTGGAAATGCCACACTTGCTGTAAAAGAATTTCAAAATGCCTAGGTGAATGTCATTATGTCTCCCAGCTGAGCAGAAATGTGCTACATGAAACACATTCTGTATATTCTTTTCTCTGAGCACAGCCTACAAGAAGTATTTTGTTTATAATGAGGAGAAACGTGTGAATTCTGTATGTTTACACATATGAAAATTCCATGCTGAGCAGAAGGAAAGTCAAACTCTGGTACTTATAAGTGACCCCTGCAGATTGACACAAAGGAAGTGTAGCCCAGAGCTCTTGGAACTGCTACTTCATCTTGAGTTTTTCCAACTCACAGGTCTGATTTGTATATAGCATCAGTTAAGCACAGGGAAGTTCTTTTAATTTAAATCTGAGACAACACAGCAAACAGATTCTAACATGGCCCTACAATTTTCTGAGAAAAATTTTACGTTCTGGCCAGTACGCATTTGCCCAAATTACAACCAACCTCTGCTATTGATATTTTGCTGGTTTCAGAAAAGCAATGTATGCATCTAATCAGACCTCACCAATGAGGAAAGTCAAACTTCTGTACTAAATCTATGGATCCTTATAAATCTGAAGCTCAAGCTGAAACATCACGGTCATGGATGAAAACAGTTTAGATGTTTAGTAAATATTAATTATATTGATAAAGAAGGTTTGGGGGAACTATCAGCAACTGTGTTGACTAGGAGGAGGATCATCATAGAACATGATCCCTCAAACTACTTAATAAATAAATGAAAAATAATAAATGAATTATCAGTTAATGATCCAATTAATGTTGACTCTTGCCAGAAAGCACACTGATGTTTCACATTAGTAGAAAGCCTTAAGAAAGATTGTCATAGTTGATTTCTACCAAGTCATAATTCAGCATGAAATTGAAGAAGACTGTGAAATGCTGTTTTGAGAAATGATGACTATGTAAGGAATAAAATTACTTAACACCATTGAGTCTACTACCATATTTACAAAAGGATTATTAAAATAAATAGTTCAAAATATATTTTTAGAATATAAAATGCATCAAACAAGGGTACCGTGGAATAAATGTAAAGAAATATTTTTTTCTAAATGATTATTAGTGTACTAACTATCATAAGAACACAAATCGATGTCTGAATCCTAAGGGTAATATTTTATTTTTGCAAGAAAATAATTGTGCTTAAATAAATCACATTGAATACTCGATGCATACGTGAAAGTTAGCATAGTGATTTCCCTGATATACCTTTAAAATTCTGTTAAACATACAGTGATGGTGCTCGAAAAATAGGAAAGCCGTTGTCCAGCTATACAAATACATAAGACTGTAGGGATAGCTAAAATACTCAAAAAATAATAATAAAAAATTTTCAACATTGTTGAAAGAAAAAAACCTATCATAAATAGTAGAGCAGTTTATTGGTGTGACAATTCCAAGCCTGACAAGATAATGAATAGACTTCATTAAAACCAGCATGCTTTACTGCGGATGCCTGCATGATACCCAAGACAGGCAAATAGTTCTGTGTTACTAGAGTCAATGAAAGGTATCCCTTCTTGATTGTTTTGCCTGGTAAAGTACACATGAAGGTTTTGGGGTTAACTATAATATTCCTTTTTGTGTGTGTACTGTTCATTTTGTGAAAAATCTATTATATTGTATGTGTATACTGAAGTTCATGTCATTAAAATTTCTGCAAATAGGAGAAACAACATTGTTGTCTTAAAATAGTAAAAAATTTATTTTTGATGTTTAATTTATATTGTAGATACTTATGTATTCCAATAATGAGGTCAACTTTGTTTTTTTTTTTTTGTTTTTTTTTTTGTTTGTTTTTCAAGACAGGGTTTCTCTGTGGCTTTGGAGCCTGTCCTGGAACTAGCTCTTGTAGACCAGGCTGGTCTCGAACTCACAGAGATCCACCTGCCTCTGCCTCCCGAGTGCTGGGATTAAAGACATGCGCCACCACTGCCCGGCTCGATGAGATCAACTTTGCAACTAAGAAACATGACCTTTGGGATTTCTTAGAAATTTTTGATGCATAAAAATGTTTTGCACCTTGCTTGGGTATGCACCATGTGTACGAATGCTGTTGCAGAGGCCAAAAGAGTGTATGGAGTACTTGGAATTGGAGTTACATATTTGTGAGCACTCCTGTTAGTGCTCTGCAGGAAGAACAAGGACCATGAGCATTGAGCAATGCTTTCATCTCTGAGAGAGATTATACCCCAGCACTCGGGAGGCAGAGGCAGGCGGATCTCTGTGCGTTCGAGACCAGCCTGGTCTACAGAGCTAGTTCCAGGACAGGCTCCAAAGCCACAGAGAAACACTGTCTCGAAAAACCAAAAAAAAAAAAAAAAGTATAGATGAAGAGAAAAGATCTCATTTTTGGTCTCCAATAGCATTCACACATTTCAAAATTTAATAACGTATACATTTAATGACAAAATATTTGATACAATTTTGCAGGTGTCTAAACTAGTCACAATCTTTCCACTAGTCGTTGGTTGCCACCAAGTGTTGGCTTTTGCATTGCTTTGACTGTATACCCGACAGAAGCAATTTAAAGACCACAAATTTTATTTTGGCTCATGGTTTGAGTGGCTTAGCACTTAGTTTTTTTCTTTTTCTTTTTGTCCATTCATCTTGGACAGATGATCATGGCAGTGGGGATTTGAGAAAGAAGAAAAATGTAATCTCATGTTGGACAATGATGTAGGGACAGAAGGAAAAGGGAGAGAGCAGGAAGAAAAAGAGAAGGAACAAAATGCCCCAGTGACCCTTCCCCCAATAAATAAATTTCTTTAGGTAATTTCAACCTCCTAATATTTCCAAAATCACACAAAATAATTCAACAATCTAGGTACTAAATATTCAAAACATAAGCATTCAGGAAACATTTAAAATTCAAATCGTAGTATCTGTCCTTGCCACCCCAAATCTCAAAGCCATCTTATAACACAAAAAGCCTCAAAGAATAGCAACATCTTTAAAATTCAAACATTACATAAAATTCCAAGTTCAACATTTATCATTATTATGAATCAAATCAAACTTAGCTGTGATCCACATAGGTTAAAAAATTTCATATATCCAACTTATCATGTAATGGAATATGAATAAATGTTTCCATTCCAAAAGGTAAAATAAAAAAATATCTATGCATAGTCTACATCTTATGGCTCCATGTCTGACATCTAGAAAGACTCTAGCCATGACAGATAGAATGGGCAGGCCTGATGCTATATAGAGTCTTGCTGATAGCAATGACTTGGCCTCTGTCAGACTAACTCCAATCTTTGCTTGTAGATTTTCCTGGTCAGTCATTCCACATTCATGGTGTTTCTATCCTTCATAGTTTAATTCTCAAAGGTTCACAAAACCCTCTTTTAGGGAATGCCTAAGGGAATCTTGCATCTAGTCTCTAGGCTTCCTTTGAAATGAAACTGGAAGGTTCCTTTAGCTAACAAATTTTGAATGTTACACTTTGGTAGATAGATAGAACCTGTAACATGATGCCAAGAGCATTCACTAGTTAAAATGGTGGGCAGAAAACTTTGAAACATGACTAGAGTTGCTTAGAATGCTTCAGCATCTAAATATGCTAAATAAATTCTGATAAACTAGCTTCACTGGAGAAACAGTGTGAGCTGGAGATACTGTCATCTCAAGAGAAAGTCGTTCAAATGAATTGAAAATCATATACTCTAATGCTGTTATATATGCAATCTGGCTGATTCCTGAGATATTCTTGGGGCTTGTTTCTTTATTCCTGAAATGCAAAATAAGTACTTCATATTAAATATTAATCTCTTTAACAACATCAGTCACCTCCTTTCTTCTTTCTATTTCTCCTTTTCTTGTCAGAATTCAAGCCACTATGCCCTGCTCTTTGCCCCTAATTTTCTTTCTAAGCCTTGCTAGAAGCCAACAATAGCAATCATGTTGCAGATGAAATGGTACAACACAAGTTATTTTATAAAATTAATTAGTTCATTTCTATTAAGTCCAGCTCTGCTCAGTTTTCACACTTGAACAAATTGTAGATATATTATTTAACCGACTGTAGCAGGAATGGACTAAATTCTAGTATATTATCCCAAAGAGTCACTGTTCTCTTCCAAAGCCTACATTCCACATGCCACCCGCTTCTCTGTCTTCTAAGATTGGATTGTGCATTTGTCTCTACTTCACCTTCTATAGCTCCACTGATTCACATATCAAAACTCTTGAAGAAGAAAAGAAGAAGGAGGAGGAGGAGGAGGAGGAGGAGGAGGACAGACCCCAGAATTAGAACCATTAGAACCACACAGTCAAATATAGCCATAACAGTGACTCAGAGCTAGGCTTCTATAACAGCAATTTTTATTGCTACCAAATATATGACTGATATCTTCATAGAGGGAGCTTTTATGGAATTAGGGAGAAACCTGGTGCTACAGAAATTCCAAGGAATCCACAAGAATGACTCCAAGTAAAATTCATAGCACTAGTGGAGAGGGTGCCTGAACTGGCCTTCCTCTGTAATCAGATTGGTGAGTACCCCAGCAGTCATTATAGAACCTTCATCCAGTAACTGATGAAACCAGACGCAGAGATCCACAACCAAGCTCCAGGTTGAGCTTCAGGAATCAAGTTGAAGAGAGAAAGGCAGGAATATGTGAGCAAGAGAGGTCAAGATCATGACAGGGAAATCCACAGAGACAGCTTCACCAAGCTGTGGGAACTCATGCACTCTAGAACAGCAGCTCTGGAGCCTCCATGGGACTGAACTAGGTTCTTGACATGTGGGAGAGAGTTGTGTAGCTTGGCCGATCTTACATGTCCCTGGTAGTGGTAACAGCATCTGTCTCTGGTGCATGAAGTAGCTTTTTGGAGCTTACTCCATATGGTGGGATGCAGGGGAAGATGCTTGGTCCTGCCTCAACTTAAGCTGCCAGACTTTGTAGACTCCCCATGAGAAGAAGGGCATACACTTGGGAGGAGTGGACGGAAGGTGGGTTTTGGTGGGGGCAGGTGGGTGGTGGGAGGAAGAACTGTGGTTGGAATGTAAAATGAATTTGAACTAATAAATAAATATCTAAAAAATAGGAAGACCACTGCTGTAGGGAATTGTATAAGCCTGATCTCTTTAGAATATCAAACAATTTTTTTAAAAACTGCGGTTTTCAAGGATATTATGTATAAATTCATTTTCATA
This sequence comes from Microtus ochrogaster, assembly GCF_000317375.1. Taxonomy (NCBI): domain Eukaryota; kingdom Metazoa; phylum Chordata; class Mammalia; order Rodentia; family Cricetidae; genus Microtus; species Microtus ochrogaster. The sequence continues at coordinate 35,277,228 of NC_022031.1, forward strand.
ATTTTTAAATGAAATAATGCTACATTGTTGTTATGGATTTATGAGTGTATATGTGATGCTATAACTGAACTCAGACTTTTTAGTGGATTAAAAGATTTTCACTCTCATTTTCCAAACTGCAGTTCTGAAATGGAAGTGATTTTCTACAAATAAAGTCTTTTTTATGTCTTTTCCCCTTCTCCCTGTAAGCTCCATGTGTATATTTGCTTGTTCCTCTACATGTGGTTTACATGGATATAGACGACCATGGTTGATGTTAGGAATTATTTTTTATCATTGCTCTTACTCATTGTTCATTCACACTGCATTCTCAGTCACAACCACAGAGCCCAGGCATGCCTAATCTCATTACCCAGCAAGCCCTAGGGATTCCCTACTTCTTCCTTGAGAAGATAGAATTACAGGCAGGTTACCATGTGCACCTGGCATTTGCATTAATCCTCGGGACCTGAACAATTGTCCTCCTGTATGCACAATAAATACATTGACCTCTGCCCTAGCTCTTCAGCCCCAAAGGCTATCTTTAAACTGTGCTTTAGTCACAGAGACAATGCTATTTCACAGACCTTAGCTCATCAAAATACATATGACATATGAAGACATACTTGAATATAGTTGATCAAATGTGCTCCAGAAAAGAACTTCCTTCCAAAAGCAATTTGGTGTTTATCACTATTTTGATGCAACATATAAAAATTGGATGATAATTGCATATTTGAACAAAATGAATTTTTTGTACTATGTCACATATATTTTCAGGATTAGGAAATTTTCATCGATAACCTGTTGTCAAATTAAATTGTAGCTCAAAAGATCTATACTGTATAGTGGTCCAAAATTCAATTCTACGTAAGAACTGAGGTATAATTAAGAAGCAGTCTTCTAACATTACTACAGGGATTGCAAGCATGTTATATGAGTTATTATGTTAGACATAAAGAAATAAAGATACAAATATTGAGATAATGATTTTTTCTGCAAACCAGTTTAATGGGCAACCCCATAGACCAGATATTTATCACTTATGCACAAAAGTGTAACATATTTTTCCCAGGGATTCATGTCCTACTTTATGATACTTCTGTTTTATTTCTGTTTTTTGACATTACTTGTAATAAAAGACAAACATTAAATGACAGAATAGAATTTTACTTGGAGTATTCCAATGAAAATACGCAATTTAATTAAAATTTGCAGATGTGCTTATTTTCAGGTAACATGATAAATAATAATTTGCAGGTAAGATAATAAAACATACTATGATAATCCTTATGGTCAGGGCTAATTTTTATGAATAAAACATATTCTGATTTTTGGTAAATACATTGTTGATGTTCTCTATTAACTTTTGCTCTAAAAATCAGTTAATGCACTAATTACATTTGTTATAATGAGTTCCTGCCTTTCCTTATTCCTTTTACTTAATTTTTTTATTTTATTTCTTTAAAAGTTTTAAACAACATCACCATTGCCTTGTTTGCACAGAAATCTTCTATCCCACCAGAGGCCAGGTCAAAAATCCAAAACCTAGGTTAGACTGCTCTGTACCCCACCCACACATCCAGTATAACTTCAAGTACCCCTTCTCTTCTTGTCACCATATACCAGCCCACAGCTCTGGAGAAAAACTGCTATCCCACCAGGATCCAGATGAGAGCCCTGAAACCCAATTAAGATCACTACTTGGATCCTCTCTTTGCTCTGCCATCATAACCCCAACAGACCCTCTTCTCCTTGACATGATATCCTGTTCCACAATTGCAGAAGAATCTTCCTAGCCTATCAGAGGCCAAGTCAGCTCCTTGAAAACAAACTGAAACCTACTACCTCACCATAGCCCAGGCCAGTTGTCTGAAAAATGGGTAATTAACATCCTTTTCCCACCTGCATAAGCCAGGTGTAACATCAAATGCCTCTCCTCTCCTCATCACTATATACCAGCCCTGACCTCTTGCTAAAGGCTCCCACTCCACTAGAAACCCAGCCAGCATTTTTAAATCAAGAGGACCCTACCCAGATCAGAGACAATACACATCACCAGAACCCCAAACCCCAACTTGAGTGGAATCCCCCTGCTCAGAGGCCATCCAGGCCTGCAAAAGTCCAGTTCCCAACTTGAACAGGGAGCCTCAATAGGATTCTCTGGTCAGAAGGCCAGAGAGAAAACAGAAACCAAGGGGGAAAAAACAGCCATCCACCACAGAAACTGGAACGTAGACTATAATCACTATGAATCAAGATGCCTAAGCATCAGTGTAAGAACTCAATCAACGCAGCAAGGTCAATATATCATGACTATAGCCCACCCAACCCACTACAGCAAGCCCTGAATATACATCACAGCTGTACAGGAAAATGATCTTAAAGCCAAAACTATGAAGATTATAAAGGTCCTTAAAGAGGAAATGAAAACTATCTATTAATCAAATTGAGGAAAAGATAATCAAAAATTGGAGAAAATTGATAGTACTTTAAATACCAAGAATGCCAAAAGAAAAAACAAGAAAAAGCTGAAGGGGTGTAATAATACAGACCCCAAAATGGAAATAGAAACATTAAAGAAAACACAATATGAGGGAATTCAGAAAATGAAAAGTCTATTAAGAGAAACTACAAGTGCAAGCATGAACAACAGAATACAAGAAATGGAAACGAGAATCTCAGGCGTTGAAGACACAATAGAAAAAATAGATACTTCAGTAAAAGGAAATGATAAAGCTAAAAAATTCTCTCATGCAAAACATCCAAGAAATCTGGGACACTATGAAAAGACCAAACCTAAGTAATAAAAGAATATTCTCCAACTCAATGGCCCAGAAAATATTTTTTTTGCAAAATCATAGAATAAACTTTTACTAACTAAAGAAAGTCATACTTATAAAGTTTCAAGAAAATTACAGAACACCAAATAGATTGAAACTAAATAAAATAATAATAAAACCCCAGGTAACATAATATTCAGAACACTGAATATATAAAAGAAAGAAAGAATATTGATGGTGGCAAAGGAAAAAAAATCCAAGTAGCATATAAAGGCAAATCTATTAGAACTACTCTTCATTTCTCAGTGGATACTCTAAAAGCCACAAGGGCCTGGACAAGATGTTCTGAAGACTCTAAAAGATCACAGATGCTAGTCTAGACTACTATACACAACAAAACTTTCAATCACCATAGATGGGAAAAAAGAGATATTCTATAATAAAGTCAAATTTAAACACTATCTATCCACAATTCAAGCCCTACAGAATATAATAGAAGGAAAATTCCAACCCAAATATGTTAACTATACACTCAAAAGAGGCAAAAACCAATCTCATACTAGCAAATTCCAAAGAAGTCCACAGCCACACATATACACATAAGTCTCTGTCTCTGTCTCTGTCTCTGTCTCTCTCTCTCTCTGTCTCTCTCTCTCTCTCTCTCTCTC
>NC_022031.1:35280757-35285189 GCF_000317375.1 Microtus ochrogaster
CACACACACACACACACACACACACACACACAGACACACACATACATAAACACATAAGAAGCAAAACCCATAAAAAACAAAAATTTGGACGCCATAACACAAATAAAACACAAATAAGATAAAATATGCCAAACAAAGAAACATAAGACAAAAAAAAAGTCTGCAAAAATCCAATTGAGTTAATTTTATGATATCTACCTCCTTCTAGGATTGAGTCCTACCATTAAGGGTGTTCTATATACCTATTGATAATACTCCAATGAAAACTTAATTTTTCTTTTGCAAGCAGTTGTCAGTTGGAGACAGCAGGTGATTAGGAATAGGATCTTATGTCCACCTACCCCTTTCTGTGCTGGGAGTCCTTCAGGCTTTGACCTGTGCAGGCCCTGTTTATCCTGCCATGGCCTCTGAGGTCATCTGTTCAGCCGTTCTGTTGTGTCTGGAAGATGTGTTTCCCTTGGTGTCATCTATACCCTCTCATTCTCACACTTTTTTTTTATCTCCTCTCAGTGCAGTTACTTGAGCTGAAAGGTTTAAAGAAAACATAACAAATGGAAGTGAATGTTCAAAATCTTTTAGTTTCTGTAGATTTACAGTTGCGTGACTCTGTGTTACTTCTGTCACAAATCGAGCTTCTCAAATGTTAACTGAGCAAGCATCTGATATAAGGCTATAAAAGAATGCCAATAGGAGTAATTTTATTGCTATGTTCCTTTAGTATTTGGATTTTCTATAGGCCCATCCTGCATCTAGTCTCAGTTACTTGAACCCAAGCAATATCAGGCATGGGGTCTATCTCTTGGAATGGGCCTGAAATCCAATTGTATAGTTGTTTCTTACTCCCATAACAATTATGTCACTATTATGGCTCTTTGTGGAGGCCCAAAAAATGTGAGCCTATTTCCACCTTGTCTGAAGCTCTGAGAATTTTAGCTTGTTTAAAGTTGTTGTCAACAAGTGTAGCTTTACATCCTAGTGTGCTGTGGAAGCTCATTCCACTCCTTCAGCCAATAGCCTTTGAGATGCCAGCCTATTGGGCGTGGTCTCTTCGCTTTAAAAGTCAGCAGCAGCCCTCCACTTGCTCTCCTGCTTTGGACTCCGGTTCTGCTGACTACACTCCTTTCCTGGCTGCTGTCTATGACAGTGTTCTGTAAGTTTTCCCCCCTCAAATAAATAACGCTTTTATCTATAATAATTCCAAACTGGTGGGGGATTGTTCCATGCATTACTAGTGTGTTGTTGCTTGGTCTTTTTACATGAGGGTGGCCCATACAGGTAGATACACTCCACTCTGACCAATGGTGAAGCATATTTTTCTTCTTCTTTAGAAATAGAAGGTTTGACTTATGGAGTGGCTGCCTTCAGGATATTTTTGTTCTAGGTTGGGTTCACTGCCTACACAACAGAATGCTTTTCTGATGGACTAATTCCTTGATGGCTCAAAATATTGAAGCAAATAACTGTTCTAGTTGTCCTTTGTATCATGTTAAAGTAGTTTTTTTAAGAAGTGTCTTCTTCCCTCTGTTGTATTGGGTTATAAAAGTGTATGGGAAATGAAATACAGGCGAACTTCAGTATTCACTGGAACTCTTTCCTGGTACTGGCCTATGTTTTCTCTTTTATTATTTTTACTCTCATCTTCCTAGCTTTTACTAACTTTTCTAATCCCCATACCCCTACACTTGTAAGTGGTAATTTTGTTGAAGCTGGTCTCTGACAACACTTAATGTTAGTCAGCCTTCCTCATATTTCCTTCTTCAAATCCCTCTTCTCTCCTCCTCCCCATTTACTCTGCCAGCGCCAGTCTCCCCTTTGTCTCTTCATAACAATATATTATATGGCTTCTCCTTTGGGAGATTGTTTCAGACATTAAGCTTCCTTTTGCTTGCATATATCGATTTTAAAGGAAAGTTAGCAGCATATTCTGATCATTTGCTTGTTGGCATTGCAAACCCTTCTGTCTGCCTGGCACTAATCTTTTGTAACATGAATGGTTCCAGGAATAGCTTGGAACTGTATTATATTGCATTAAGAATTTAAACTGAATATTAAACCAAAACATTTGTATCTTTTGATAAGTAGGCTTTTTAAACTATGAAAAACAATGTGCTGATATCTTCAGAAAAATTTAAGAGGTAAGAATAGTCCACAACATAGTGAGATGGAACTAAGTCAGCCACATGAAGTATCAAGACATAGATTTATGATTATACATTGACCTTGCAGCCAACAGACTATCTGGAATCTCTGGTCAGAGGTAGAATTAGTAGGGATTGGTTCAAGACTGAAGGTCTTAGTAACTGAATTATTGAATCTAAATCAATTCTGAAAATACCAATGTGTCATACTGTGAAATTACTTTTCTAAAGTTATTCAGGCAAGTTTCTCTCTGCTCTGTTACAGTTAATCTTAGCTCCAAGAAAAAGAAAATTAAGATTGTATTCTGAATTTAATCCCTTACCTAAAAATTCCAAAATCATAATTTTGGTTTGTTAAGGTTGCTCAATCCAAACACAAATAAATTTATACATAATTCTAAAATATTTAAAACCTATTAAATTATGTTTTATCATATTCTCTTTGAAAACTTGTATAATCATACAACTTTTAAGTTTATTGTATGCAAGAATGTAGCATTGACTATTTAGTAAAATATAAAGGAGAAAGTTAGTACATATGAATGTATATCAATTGTAAATACATAGAAAATGAGACATACTGCATAAATACAACAGTGTCTTGCATTTCTATTGGGAGAATGGGAAGCAATTCGTTTAAGAATTTTGTGTTAAAAAACACAACTTGGGACTGGTGATACAGTTTAGAGATTAAGAACACTAGCTAATCTTCCAGAGGACAGTGTTTTAGTTCTCAACACTGACATGGCAGCATGAAACCATCTGTAACTTCATTTCCAGAGGTTCTGTTGTCCTCTCCTGGCATCCATAGGCATCAGACTTGTGTGTGGTACAAAGACATAAATAGAGCTACATGTTAAATAAATACATTTAAATAAAAATATTTCTTTGAAAAGATTCAACCTCTAGTACAGTTCTGAAAAAGTTAAAACTGATAATGACATCCTGAAATAACTTTTAAACCATAGTCTTTTAATAGAATATTCATTCAACCAATTACTGTATACTTAGCATTCCCCACAACTATTTTTCTAGTTGGACCAGTAAAATAAGTGTGTCAGGAGGAAGTTAATGCATACTTTCATCACTTGAAATGTTTAATTTTTTTTGACAGTAGTCTTACTTAAGTAGAACATTTTGCTTAAAATAAGTTTTATGCCAGTGCACCTGAAAATTATTGGAAAACGACACTAATGCACATGCAACATGCTAACCAATTCCTTCTTAGCTTCCTAACACATTCCCATCCACAAACTTCACTCCATTTCCCTCAGCTATGAATTCTTTCCTGTCCTTCTGGAACATTACTTGCTTTAGCTAGCCTTCATTCATGATGGTATGCGTTTACTTTTCACTAGTAAGCTATGTGTAGAATGCTATAAACATCTTTACCACCACAGTCTTAATTCCTGTGAATTAACTAACTTGCTCTTGGTTACTACTGAGGAATATTCCATGACTTTATCGAGAAACAAACTCTATTCTTACAAAACACAACTTGTAGCAAGTGACAACTCTAACAACTTTTGGTACCCCCCTCTCTGTGTGTATGTGTGTGTATGTGTGTGTGAGAGAATGACACAGACACACACACACACAGAGACAGAGAGAGAGAGAGAGAGAGAGAGAGAGAGAGAGAGAGAGAGAGAGAGACTTATGTGTATATGTGCTGCTATGGAATTGCTATGGAATTGAAATGGTAATTTTTTTCGAGGTAATTTAATTTCTTTAAATGAGATTCAGAGAATGTTGCCTCTGTCTGTAGCAGTTTTTAATTCAAAAAGGTTACATTTAATTAGAAGTATGATAATAGCTTATTTAAATAATACACAGACTACTTAACTATGTTAAATGAAATAATCTTATGCTTCAAGCCTAATTTTGTTTGAAATGTCACCTCATAGACTTGAAGTAAAAAATATTTAGCATTCTGCTGATTTAATCATGATCAGTTTTTCTAAAAAATATGCTAAAGAGCTATATGTATTAAATATTGATAGAAAGCTAATAAAAGAAAAAGTCAAAAATGATTTATCAGATGTCATAAAGTAAAGACTTTTCTTCTTCAAAATAATGATCACAAATAAAAGGGTCACCTACTTAATGAGAGCAATATTGTCTTTGCCACCCACCAACACAAGTACAGATATCTCTCTTATAAATGCAGATATTTGTCAGACTATGTGAAGATGTGCAGAAGTTAAGCTAAAAAAAAAAACATGTGCCGGGCGGTGGTGGCACACACCTTTAATCCCAGCACTTGGGAGGCAGAGGCAGGCGGATCTCTGTGAGTT
>NC_022031.1:35285289-35303144 GCF_000317375.1 Microtus ochrogaster
AGCTAGTTCCAGGACAGGCTCCAAAACCACAGAGAAACCCTGTCTCAAAAAACAAAACAAAAAAACAAAAAAAAAGTAACAACTGAAACTGGAAATATGCATATACTTAACAATACATAGTTATAGTATACTAGGCAATTTCAAATTAAATTGAGGAGAAAAATTTGCTAGCATCTAGGATATCTCAAAACAGTAAGAAACAATTCACAGATTCACATTTACAATGAGAATGTAATCTGAGGCTGTTAATTAAAAGGGAAATCATCATCCTGTTCCAGGAATGAAACTGTTCTATCTAAAGATGTAGCAATTCTACACCTAGGCTGTTCTCATAAGGAAAGAAGGAATATACAAATACCTTTATTAACTCTTGGGTATCAAGAAGACAATTACTAAAAGCTGAGAAATTTAAAGGAATATTTATCTATTAGCCTAGGGTTTCAACGCTTGTTCAGACAAGCTTAATCTGAATGTTGTTCTTCTATTTTCACAGCCCTAAAGTCAAGGTTTGACTCTTTGTTATACTTTGTAAAATAAATGGGGAGCATACTTCCAAGTTTTCTCAAATGACAAGTAAGATTTAACTTTTGCATTTTTAGGAGAGTCTTTCCTCAGTTTTATTGCTGACAGTTATCTAGAGATTTCATTAATTTATTTGGTCTTTCCACACTTCCATCTTCTAGTTATAATAAATCTGATAATATTTTAATAGTTCTGAAGAAAATTTCTCTCTTCAGCAATAGAGATCATTCCAGAAAACCATAACTAATCAATAGTCAGAGTCATGAAAAATTCCCAATGTATATATCTACAAAAGAAGTCATACACCTAAGAGAACATTACAAAAGAAGGGGTAGAAATTTACTAAGATCTAGAAGGTTAAGGAATTTTCTGTGAGAATGTTTCCCTTAAGAAAGGGTGGGAGGAGGGGGAGGGAAGTGGGAGGCTGGGAGGAGGCAGAAACTTTGTTTTCCTTTTCTCAATAAAAAAAAAAAAGAATGTCAGGCACCATACCAATAAAATACCACTAATATACCTGCCAAAACATGAACTAGGCAAACACAAGAGTAGACAAAGTGGACAGCATTGCCGTGAGGTCTCAACCATATGCAAAGAAATAAGGATTGTTGAGAGTGAAGAAATAGTCCTTGCCAGGGAATGAATGGCCCACCAACTGGTTATCCAATAACAAACGGTCAGTCTTACATATTTACATATATGTCACACTGTATATACTGAACAAGTGTATCCAGAAATATATGTGTACATGAGTGTGCATATATGCACATAACAACAATTAATGTAAGAAGATGCCATGAATTTGAAAGTTTGCAAGAAGTGGCATATGGGAGGGTTTAGAAGGACTAAAGTGAATAGAGAAATGATGTAATTATATTATGATCTCAAAAGTAAAAATAATTCTCTGATACTAGGTAGAATGATTTTATACTATCCAAGTGTTACGTGACTATATTAGGCCAAGCCAAATACTATATGCTTTAGTTAACACATGATCCTCTTAATCATACAGTAATATACACATATATGTATGTTATCTTATCACATTTTTAGTTCCTGAGATTTTATTTTTAAGGTGAAAGGCAGAAATTCTGTATGCACTTATATTCCTTATGAATAACATTCAAAATAGCTACAAACTAGAAATAGAACAAATAGCCTGGCAACAGTATCTGAAGAATTCAAAATGGGAATATTATTTTCTAAGTACCATATATTATTCCAGTATTATTTGTAGCACAGTAAAGAAATGTTATACATAAAGACTTAAAATAGCATTAATCATTAATTTTGGCCATGAATCCATACTGTGAATGAGAATGGTATTTCATGGAATATTTTGGTCTTCTTTAGGTGTTTACTAAGTTATTAAAAGGGTGGAGTCGGTTCTGAATGTCTCCACGTGGATTGCTAATGTTGCTATCTTGGTTTTACTATAGGCATCTTGCTCCTCTAGGAAATAAACTTTATATTTAGTAATAAAAAGCTGCAAGTGCTAAAGGATCAGTGTAATATTGAAAGATGTAAGAATCCAAAAGGGTGGTGTAACTGGATTATTCACCCAATTGTGAGGTCATGAGCATCCAGATTCAAAGAATTAGTATTTTCATAGATTATTTCATAGAAAGAATTTACCTATTTTGGCTACTTCTTCTTAGTAAAGTGACTCAAGCAGTGTATGTCCATGGGAAATGTTTTTTTTTTTTGTCTAGGTCAGTACATTAGGAAATATTGATTAAACATATTGAACATGATATGCAGAACATGTTGAACATCAAGAGAAGACTTTGTTCCTAATGCAGCGTTTGAGGCTGTTCATTAACTGAAAGCCTTCTGTGAATGCCTCGTGCTATAGTCACAGTGTTAAATAAGTGTGACACAGACAAAACAGTCCAGAAAGTTTTAAATGTATTCTATTTGGTAATTTAAAAAATAATACGCTGGTTCTCCTACGTGCCACACACATATGGTCCAAAATTAGAAGCATCCTTACTGCAATCCGCTGTCTGAAATTTCCAAGCTAGTATGCAGGCATACACATAAAATTGAAAGAGAACTCCCCAGATGATGATAGGTCAGCCCTTAGGTGGGTGGGGTAGACAGAACAGAATGCTGGGAAGAAGGGAAGTGAGAGAGACCGGCATGGAGCCAGCCACCAGGTCAGACATGCTGAATCTTTCCCTGTAAACCACGACACCGTGGTGATACACAGATTACTAGATATGGGTTAAATGAATATGTAAGAGTTAGCCAATAAAAGGCTAGATATAATGGGCCAAGCAGCGTTTAAAAGAATACAATTTGTGTTTTATTATTTGGGGGCATAAGCTAGCCAGGGAGCCAGGTGGCGGGAACGCAGACCGTCGCTCCTTCTACAAGATGATGTAAACCACTCATAATATAATTCACCAAAGGTCTACTCTACTACTTCATATATATTGTGGAGGACCTCCAATTCAACGGGTCAGTGTGTGGAATGTATGTATCATTCAGCTCTAAAATGTTGTAAAAGTGTTTAAGAATAACTAGGAGTATAAGGCTATTAAACATCTTCATGTACATATTCACCTATATCACATATTCACCTATATTTGATGATATGGGCTGTGTGTAGTATGTTCATGATACAAAGAGAACAATATTACAACATACTGCGGCAAATTTAACAAAAGAATATCCTATAAGACAATGTAGAACAGCCTTTCTAAACCAATCTGGACCAGCAGGCTGTTCTTCAAAGACAACGTCCTAAGTGCAAGGGCATGGAGGTGAGAAGATAAAGAAGATGGAAAAGCTTGGGTCAGGAGGTCTTGCCCAAGCTATGCCTTTTAAGTAAGTTTATTAAAATCTGTAGAATCTTATATATGATTTGCAGGGAAAAATGGGACAAGCTCAGCAAAACTTCCTTGTACAAGAGAAACACATGCTATCTTAAGAGCATCACAGTGATCAGTGACTTTGGGATTGATAACTCCAGTCTCTTCAGAGGGAAAAGTCAAGTTCCCAAGAATTAAAAGTTAATTCCTTCAAGGTTCTGACCCTAGCCAGCATGGACCTTGTCAAATCTGCCCCTATGAAATGATACAGACCTAGGTTCCTTCTGTGCTTTCACTATGGCCTCTGAAACTCTTGGATTGTCCTGACTCTCCACATTAAACTTTTCTTATATATTTACAAAAAATAAAATGCAAAAACATTAGATATGGAAACCAGCTTTTTCCCATGATTTATATCCTTTGCTTACACCTAATCAGCCACATGACTCATGGAGGAGCCTGAAATCCACCCAGAATCCATGAAACTTGCAATGAATAGTATTATAAAATGTCTTTATCTCATAAATGTTACAAATGAGAACATATTATTTTATTTGGCTATACCAACTCTGATCTGTAGAGTCTTTTATATCAAAATTTAGATACAATAAGACATACCTATGAGTAAGAATTTCATATTTGCAATACTCACAGATATATTGTGAATTTTGCTTTTTTTAATTCTGTAGTTTTATCTTTCTGTGGAAAGCAATTAACAAATCTTACTACTTTACATTGATATTTTTTTGAGTTTTTCGAGACAGGGTTTCTCCGTAGCTTTTTGGTTCCTGTCCTGGAACTAGCTCTTGTAGACCAGGCTGGCCACAAACTCCCGAGTCTCTGCCTCCTGAGTGCTGGAATTAAAGGCATGTGCCACCACTGCCCGGATTACATTGATTTTTGTATGATGTTTCTTTCCACTTTTATATAAACTCAAATTACTTTGATGCTCATATTTTAAGAAAAGCTATTATGTTTAAAGTGAATCCAGTAACATATGTGTTTACTTGACTGTGGGTGATTCTCTTTGGCTCATCTTCAGTCTCTGTTATATTTCTAATCATTTTTCAATTAAATTGAAAGTATTTAATGGAATAATTAGAAGGATTAAATTGAGTATTTAATCACAAATAATGACTTTAAGGAAAGCTGACCTTTCCCCAAAAGCAGAAAATAAGCACACTGGTTCTTATTTTTCTTTACATTTTATAAAACTATAAAACTAACTTTTGTGGAAGCTTGCCAACAACTGAGCAGTTTTCATCTTCTTGTAATAGAGTTTCAAAGTTTTGGATTTAACCAAACTCAGAAAAAGCAGGAGCATATCAAGGTCATAAGAATGTATTTACTGTTCTGTGTTTATTAATCGAAAAGAGGAAAAGTTAAATAATTAAAATGTACTCAATTTTTTTAATCTTCAGTTGAACTTTCCTTTCTTTTTCACTTATAAAGAAGTAACTGATAAATAAAAAAATTATCAATTTTGATTATACGCAGCATAATATTGTGAAGTCAGGTGGTAGTGATGCATGCCTTTAATCCCAACACTTGGGAGGCAGAGGCAGGCAGATATTTATGAGTTCAAGGTCAGCCTGATCTACAAGAACTAGTTTCAGAACAGTTATGACTGTTACTCTGAGAAACCCTGTTTCTAAGAACAAAACAAAACAAAACAAAAATTAATATTTCAAGAAATGTATGTATTTGAAATGATAAACACAGGATGACAACTACACATTTTCTTCCATCTTCTTAAGAGAACCTACAACATACCTTTTTTAAGTATATAATACTTTTTATACCTTTTATACTTATTTCAGTTTATAATACTTATAATTTAGTTGTGAGCTTATTATGAGGGATAGCAAGGCAACCTAATACAGTAGAAGTTTTCTAAAATATATACATATATGAAGACAATCCAAATTAAATCATGAAATAATGGGAAGACAAAACAGCACCTGACAATCTCTTTTCACTAAATGAAACTTGCGGCACACGAGTGTGATTACATCAGATTGAATTGTTGACCAAAGAGATACTGTTGGAATCCCCAAACATCTAGGCTGTTGCCAAGAGGCTAGGTTGATCTCACCAAACTGACAAGGCCCCATTGCTGAAGACAGCACCTACATAGCACACTGACTATGGATGAGTCATGATGGTGCCTGTCTACATAGAACCTTCACCCCTAAGTATTAACACCATTGCTTCAGAAAGGTACTTCTTATGCTACCAAACAAGAAACTTTTGACCTACAATGTTGTCCTGCAACAAGATAATCTAGTGTAATTGTGGAACAAGGATTGTGAGAGTAACCAATCAACATCTGGGTTGGCAAATAGCCCACTCCACTCTATGATGCTCATACACAATATATTTGGATGTTTAAGAATCAAAGACGAGATTTCTGTCCAGTGCTCCAATGTGGGTCTCTGTCTCCTTTCATCACCTGATGAAGGTTAATATTCAGGAGGATGCCTATATGTTTGTCTTTGGATTCACCTTCTAATTTAGCTTCTCTAGGACCACGAATTATAAGCTCACTGTCCTTTATTTATGGCTAGAAACCAAATATGAGTGAGTACATCCCATGTTCCTCTTTTTGGGTCTGGCTTACCTCACTCAGGATAGTGTTTTCTATTTCCATCCATTTGTACGCAAACTTCAAGAATTCCTTGTATTAACCTTCATCAGGCGATGAAAGGAGACAGAGACCCACATTGGAGCACCGGACAGAAATCTCAAGGTCCAAATCAGGAGCAGAAGGAGGGGGAGCACGAGCAAGGAACTCAGGACCGCGAGGGGTACACCCACACACTGAGACAATGGGGATGATCTTTCGGGAATTCAGCAAGACCAGCTAGCCTGGGTCTGAAAAAGCAGGGGATAAAACCGGACTTACATAGCAGACAATGAGGACTACTGACAACTCAAGAACAATGGCAATGGGTTTTTGATCCTACTGCACATACTGGCTTTGGGGGAGCCTAGGCAGTTTGGATGCTCAACTTACTAACCTGGATGGAGGTGGGCGGTCCTTGGACTTCCCACAGGTCAGGGAACCCTGATTGCTCTTCAAGCAGAGGAGGGAGAGGGACTTGATCGGGGGAGGGGGAGGGAAATGGGAGGCGGTGGCGGGGAGGAGGCAGAAATCCTTAATAAATAAATAAATTAGAAAAAATAAAGATATTCTAAAAAAAAAAAAGAATCAAAGACGAGTTCAGCCATTTGAGATTCCTGTAATGAGAACTCCCTTTTTAGATTTGTACCCCATTTTCAACTGAATTGTTTGGTTTATTGATATGTAGTTTCTTGAATTCTTTATATATTTTGGATATCAGTCCTCTATCAGATGAGGAATTGGTAGAAAATATTTACCCAATGTTTAGACTATGGCTTTGTCTTCATGGCAGTTTCCTCTGCAATATAGAACTTTTCATCTTCATGAAATATTATATGATATTTACATTATATAAACATCATACATTAATAATATAAATATACTAATGTTTTATTTGAGTGTATGTGCTAACAGTTTTCTGTTAAGCATGTCTTACCCTTTGCCATCGACTTCAAGGCTACTTCTCACTTTCTTTTATATTAGGCTCACTGTATCTTTTCTTTCGTATAAGTTTTTGCTCCATTTGGAGCTGAGTTTTGTACAGGGTGGTAAGTATGGGTTTATTTGGATTCTTACAAACGCTTTCATCTGCTTTGACCAGCACTTTGTTGAAGATGCTGTTTTTTTATTCAATGTGTATTTCTTGCCTTTTTATTGAAAATCAAATGTTCATAAGACTTTGGATTTATATATGGGTGTTTATTTCAGGCTAACTGATCATCATATATGCTTTATGCAAACATCATGTTTCTTAATAGAAACTAGAATACAAATATCTTGACTTATAACATATAAATAAGATATAATTAAGAAAATATTGTCCATTAAGAACATTTTTCTTTATTACTTATTTGAAGTTTGCAAGTACCATTTTACTCAAATATCATCATGTTCTAAAAAGCAAACAAATAAAAAACGTGCATCTTTCAACTTACTAGTTTATATTTCTTTCATGAAACCTACTTACAGGAAAAGTGTTTATTAGCTATTTTTATTAGAAATTAGCATTTAATCTATTCATATGTTATTGCAACAAACTGTCCTAGGTTTACTCAGATGACTAGCACCATTAATTCTTCTACTTTCCTACAAGAAATACAACTGATTTAGAAGAAGAGGAGGAGGACAGAGAAGCAGAGTAAGTGGAGGAGGAGACATGAGACGAATGTATGAAGTAAAAGCTAGGGAAAGATGATCTTTTAAAAAATTGGAATATTTTAGGAATGATAATGTGTCAGACCATATGTGGTAGTACTTCCGAGTGGGAACATGAAGGTGACATTTTAAAACACTAGAATGTTTCTATAGCAGGACAACGGAACATAAAAAATGACTACAAAAAGGTGTACTCACATAGAATAAAAACAATTCAGATTTCTTATCATAAATATTTAAGCTGCAAAGTGAGTACTAAAATATTGGCATTTTGAGAATGTTTTGCTTTATTAATAAGTATCTATAATCATATTAAAGGTTTTAATGAAGCCATTTACATCTTTCAGTTAGTAAAGTATTATTTGCTTGAAATATGTTAGTATATGATTTTATATGTCCATTTCTTGATGACCCTTCCTTCTGAAAAAAGTTGGAATTCTTCCCCAGGAATGAGACTTGCAGTTCTCACTTTCATCTATGATCAAATCATTTTTCTCTCACCATGCTGTTTTATATTATATTCTTGCCATCACCACCACCTCCAGATTCTCTGATCTGACCCAATCTTCTATTGCTCAGATAAAGGGCTAGGTAGGCCTCAGTAGCCATCCTTACAGATAGGTTGATTTTATACATGAAATAGGAAGTCATTTCTAAAGCAACAGGTGGCAGTTGAATGTGACCTTGAATGCAAAACTATGCTTAGTACTTTTTATATGACCAGAAAGTTGTATAACATCTCTGTCAAATAACTTTGCAGAAATCAGCCAAACCCAAAATAATCTAACATTCTAGTAAGTTTTCTATGTTTGAAGTTATGATACTTACTCCTTCCTCATCATTTGGATGAGAGGTGAATGTGCCTCATGTTCATATTGACCAACCATAATTAAATATGCAATTATTAAATATGAAGGCCTAAAGATAATTATGTTTTATAGCCTACAAAATAGAAGGGATTGCAGAACTTTCCTTATCTTATAAAACAAGTTTTCTCTTTCTATCCAGCAAACTACCATTACTTTTTAGTCTCTTTTGTCTATTTACTTAGTACTTCTATTTTTCTTAGCTTATACAAATTCATTGTATCCAAATAGGCATTTAAAATACTACATTATTTAACTCATGAACATTCACACTGGATATGTATTGCAATACTTTGAAAGCAACAAGACATATAGAAATCATACACAATTGTACAGTACTATACAAATTATAGACGATTGGGGCTGAAGAGATGGCTCAGCGGTTAAGAGCATTGCCTGCTCTTCCAAAGGTCTGAGTTCAATTCTCAGCAACCACATGGTGGCTCATAACCATCTGTAATGAGGTCCAGTGTCCTCTTCTGGCCTGCAAGCATGCATATGGAAAGAATATTGTATACATAATAAATAAATATTTTAAAAAATTATAGACGATTGCAATATGCCCTCTATAAGTATATATCTCAAACATTAAAAATTGGAAAATGCTGCATATTTTTAATATAGCAGACTCTAATATTTTAGCATAGATTACAGGTTTGAGCATATTTGAATATAAGATTCTTTACTTTTATTTATTCATTACTTAAGCATTCTTTTAACTTTCAGTTTTCAGGTCCTTATGCTTGGTGTATCTTTATATTTACAGCTAATTTCAGTGTTTAATCTGAGAATTATGTATTTGTACCAAGATATGTACTAATATTTTCAATTGTTCCTAAAATTTGCCATGTAATTGTAAGTATCCACCTGACGACCAAGATATTTTATTAGTTTGAGAGTTGCTTATTTTTCTTTTCATGGTTATTTCACATTTATCATCCAATAAATGAGTTCTTAAAAGTAACACCGAGGAAATGATTTACTTGAGGTTCTTTGAAAATTGTCAGCATGACAACATGACCAGTCTCAAGGCCATGATTCACTCAAGTACTGAATCAAATAGGTTTTTATTGTCCTTGTCATTTGTGGTTTATGTTTGCTTGCTTCTATTAGATGTTGAGGTCATGGCTTACTCAGACAGAATGGTAACTCAGTAAGAAAATGACAGCAAAGATTACCCAATGACCTACCAAAGAGAGAGATGAAGAGTAAAATAAGGATATTGACAATGACCAAAGTAAGTCCAAAGTCCACATTACAATATTAAGGTGAAAAAAATCTTTAATTTTAACTTTATTCTGGGACATAGCCAAGTTAACATATTTCCTAGATAAAGAATTTTAAATAAATAGTACTATTTTCAAATATTAGCAACTATATGCTTAACTAGGACTTTTTACCAACTGACATCTAGACTATATGAGCAACACTCATTTCAATAGAAGATATTGGCAGTCTAGGAATGGGACTAGATTTCCAATAATGTGACATCAGATAGAAATCTAATATTCAAAATATATAAAATGTATAAAAACTCAAGAAAATAGACATCAACAACTAAATAACTCAATTAATAATTGGGTACAGGTCTAAATATAGAATTCCTAGTGGAGGAATCTCAAATGCGAAAAAACAAATAAATGTTCAACAATCTTAGCCATCAGGGAGTATCCATCTTAAACCCGTGAGAATGGCCAGGATCAATTGTGCACATGACAACTCATGCTGGTGAGGATGTAGAGCAAAGGGAACACTCTTCCATTTCTAGTGGGAGTGCAAACTTGTGCAGCTACTGGAAATCAATACTTCAGTTCTTCCAAAATATTGGGAATAAATCCATCTCAAGACCAAACAATACCACTTTTGAACATATACCCAAAAGATTCCCCATCCTACCACAAGGACACTGGCTTAGCTACATTCATAGTGGCATTATTCATTATATCCAGAAACTGGGAGAAATTTAGATATCCATACACAAAAGAATGAATAAAGAAAATATAATACTTACACATGGACTATTACTCAGCTATTTACAAAAATGACATCATGAAATTTGTAGGCAAATTTGCGGATTAGAAAAAGTCATCCTGAGTAAGGAAACCCAGAACTAGAAAGGCAAACATGATATATATTCACTTGTAAGTAGATTTTATTTGTAAGGTAAAGGATAATCACACTATAATATATGTGCCAAGATTGACTGGATAACAAGTAGAACTCTAGGGAGGAACAAATGGATCTCACAGGGAAGGGAAAATAGAATAGATTTTGCACGTAGCTTGTGGTGAACAGGGATGGAAACAGGAAGGATCAGGTTATTGAGGGAGGGAAGAAGAGAGTACAAGGAGAGATGATGGAAATTGGGAAACATTTAAGGGGATGATGGAGAAACAGTGCACTAGAAATTTCCTTGAACTAAAGAGGGTGATTCTAGCCAGGACTCCTATTGTTCGAGAATACAAAAGATACAGGCCATCTGACGTACCCAGGCAAGGCATCCAGGAGTGGCTCTGAGACACCAACTCAGGCACACCTTTGACCTACACCCTGTCCTCCCTGTAAGATATGCCAAAACTATGGTGGGCACTATGGTGACTCAAAGCTTGTGGGAATTGTCAACTGATGACTGATCTAATTTGAGTTCCATGACATGAGAGGGAGCCCGTGCCCTGTAGTGCCTAGATATGTAACCAGAAACTGGAAGCTGGATGTCAGTCCAGAGATCTAGGGTAGAAACAAATATGACATAGCTTGAAAAACTGCTCAGAGGGGGAAGAATTTTGGGAGTCAGAGGAGTCAAGGACACCAAGAGCATGGCCTACAAAATAAACTAACCAGGGTTCGTAGATCTATCCCTACAGATCCTGAAGCAGCAACCACAGAATTTTCATGAAAAGTATTCTGCATACATGTTGTGGTTGTGTAGCTTGGTGTTTTTGTAGGCTTCCTAACAGTAAGAGTGTGGGTGTCTCTGGCTACTTGTGACTTTGAATCCCTTTCCCCTACTAGGATGCCTTATCCAACCTTAATGTAAGGGATTGTGTGCAATCTTACTGTATCTTGCTATACTTTGTTTAGTTGATATCACTGGGAGGCCTACTCTTTTCTGAAGGGAAACAGAGGAACAGTGGATCTAGGGCAGAGGGGAGATGAAGGGGAAACTGGGAGGAATAAAGGCAGGGAAGGACATGGTTAGGATATATTGAATAATTGAAGAATTTTGAAAGGGATATAGATCTATTTAGAAATACGAAAAGTTCAAGTTAACATTCAGTAGTAAGATTTAGCAATATCAGTCAGTGAAATCACACACTAGCTCATACTATCCCTTTTCTCTTTGCTATGCAAGATTAATTCAGAGCTATAGCTTTAGTGGTTAAATGACATCACACTGAATACACATTCGTGTTTCACCTCCATCTTTAATTCATTCATATACTGTATCAATTATGTGTACCTGAAAACCAGTTTCATACATCTTTGTAGAGACTTTTCTCCATTATGATAAAGAGTTCAGAAATAAATTCAAGTTGCCTATATCTAGTAATTTAAATGTAGGCAAATACTGAAAAAGTCTGATATTTAGGAATAAGCTTTGCTCAATAGCTGGGTTCTTGTTTTACTAAAGGTTATGCCTTCCTCTCTATTTTCTGATGCACATGATTAGGTCAGAACTTAATTTACATTGCTATGACTATTTCTTTGCAACCTGTGATTTTTCTCAAATGAGAAGTAGTACTCTCCTATCTGAAAATATTTTTTCAATTAAGTCAAATTAATTTGTGTCTTATTATCAAAACTTAAAAACGAATTTAGACAATGTGCATGGCATTGAAAATATCGCCATGGTTAACATGCTACAGACGATGCTGTTGAAGAACTCAGTAGTTTTTACAGATACATGCTTTTAAGTAGATCAAGTATATTATGCACATTCTTCAAGTAAGATGCCCATAAGTTGTGGATTTTCTCTTCCAGAAAGCAGAGTCATTGTTTTGAGGAAAACCTTATAAACAGCTACCGTCTCACCAATTCTTTCTTATTTGTGTACATATCTACCTTAATGACACATATATGTTTGTTTTAGGACTTTAGTCCAACTTTACCTCACTTTTGAATGATCAGTGCAACCACATTGGAAAATGTAGGAATAAATTATTTTCTTAACCATGCGATCTAAATTTATCTTTGGGAATTCTTTCTGTAAAAAAATCACAGAGGACTCAAGTGCGGGTGGAAGACACACAAGTACGGTCTTGCCCTAGTATTCCAGGGAAAGTGGGCACTAGTAAAATGAAGAATAAATATGGAGAAGTGGGAAAGGTTTTAGAAAAATGAAACGGTGCATATGCTGCAGTAAGAGGTGGAGCCAGAGATGTGATAGTAGTGACAGGTAGTTATCAGATATAAAACACTTATTGGAACAGTTTTCACACTCTTCAAAAGGTAAATAGCTTCACTCCTCAGTATTTTATTCAAGGGAAAGAACAATTTGTTATCCTAACAACTTGATAATAATTAAATTATGGTGTATCTGTAATACCTGAAGCATGGAATAAATTTAGATTTTAAACATAAAATACAATTATGGCAAACAATCATACCAGGGAACTCTACTGGAACTTTTTCAAAACTAAAAATTATGGTCTACTGGTGCAAAGAGCACTTTCAAATATTTTATAATACAGTAATGGAATCAGAAGTAAAGAGAGCAGACTCTGTGAATCCATTCCCATGAAAGACCTGGGCTGAGACTGTTGAGATGCTTCTGAAGGTCTTAAAGAGGGCCACAGTTTTGTTCTCAATATCGAATTAAGCAGCCCATAACTACATCTAACTTCAGTTCAGTTACCTCTGGCCTCTCTGGGCACCTATGTTCATATGTCATACCCCAGCAAAGACACACACATATACAGATAATTTAAAAAAACAACAACTCTGCATTCTTTAAAAATGCCAACTAACCTTTATATGAAAGGTCTCTTTTTCTCTGGACATATAATAACTTTGAAAATTGCTCTGCCTTGAAACTTTTTTATCAAGTTTGATTAAAGGATGCATTTAATCTCTAATTCAATTATTTCATAGTTGTAACTCATGTTGTCATAAAAATGTGGGCTTGAACTTCATGTGGAATACATTACTTTGTAGTCAATTAAAATGATTTAAGAAAAGCTGCCAGGAATGGTAGATTCTTGACCTTACATTAAAACTCTAAATAGCGTCATCAAGAAGGTGACTCATACATAAATGTGCAATAAGGAATGAAAAATGTATAGTATCGTCTATATCTATAAAAGTCAGACTGACTCTGTGAAGTCCCACATACATACATATTTCTGTTATATCTCTCCACAGATTTTATTATAAATATTATATATTTGCTATGGAGTATTAGTAATTGAGAATGTGAATGAAGAGTGAATGTGATATTCTGTTCTATTATTTTGCATTAGAATATTTAGTATGCCTATATTTATTATATTTCCTTCAACTATGCGTATGTGTGTCTTTGTGTGAGTATGGGCCCAATGAGTTCAAGTGGCCATATAGGATAGAGGTGCCAGATCCTTCTAAAGCTATAGTTATAGGTACTTATGACTGTCACTCCCCATTCCTGAAGTATGATTACTGTGAATTGAATGTGGGTCCTCTGCAAGATCAGTGTATGTTGTTTTCCACTGAGCTATATCTTTGGTGTCCCTGAATTTCATTTTATTTTTTGATAAACTAGAATAGTAATAACGTATATTATTTACTTGTCACATTGCCATGATGAAAGACCAAAATCAAGCCAAGTATGGTTTACTTTGGTTCACAGATATAGATCATCCTAGTTGTGGAGTCTTTAGAGCAGCGACATGAGGCAACTAGTCACTTTATATCCACAACCACGAACAAAAAGTAATGGATGCTAGTATCTTTCTTCTTTTCTCTATTTCTCTTTAGAGTTGTGGTGTATTTTTATTCCTACATTCATGTGGTCTAGATGACAATTCACACTATTCCTAAAGGTTACCCCTATCTGGATCATCCCATCAACATCCTCAACAGCTTGTCTTCTTGGTGATTCTAAATCCCATCAATCTCAAAAAATAATTTTAACTATCATAAGTGCTACTACACAAATTTATACATACATACATGCATACACACACACACACTCATACACACACAGAGGGAAAAGCCATGCACTATAAAATTGAAAAGAATGAGGGTGTTGAGATATTTCACATGTGTGCAATATATTTTCACATAATTATTTATGATTTAGATTTTCAGGAAATACTTTATCTGTGTTTTCCATTTCATACGAAGAGGCTTACAGTATAATGATTTAAAAACAGATTATCATGTAAGTTGTCCAAAATTCTAAATATTTGAATTTTGTATGCAGTCAGTCTCTTCAGAATAAAACTCAGGCTTGAAACCTTATTTTGACATCTAAGACCATGTATTTAAACATCATTACCTATGTAATATCAAAATGGTGATCAAATCACTATACCCCTGAAGTGTGAAATTTGCAACCATGTTTAAGATCTGTTTACATCACTGATATTGTATATATTCTGGGCAAAGAGAAACTGATACCGTATGTTCATAAATCACTCCATGTAGACAAAAACAGAAAACATGAGAAGTATAAGAGCACATGAGAAAGAAAAAGAAGGAATAAAAGAAGGATCACTCATTTTAGCCATGGCTATTTTCACAAAATAGGGGAGAAAAGAGCATCTCTGCTTTATTTTCGCCTTTAATCTTTTGATCTGAAGGTCAGGTTCTCAGATGAGCACCTGGAAAGATTTCAAAGATTTCAAAGGACTGTACTTGAAGTGAGCACTGGAAGCAGAACCTATTTCGTCTTTGAGATTTGAATGAAGGGATGCTCATGAAATTGTTCATGAAGTTCAGAAAGAGAAAATCGGAAATGTTTGAAGATGAAATAGATGAGAATTTTTCTATTAGCTGCCTTAGGCCACAGAGCAACAAAGGGAACAGAAGTAAATGCTAATCGAACTTTTCTGTACCTTTATCCTATGTTTTAGAATGTTGAAAGTATTTTCAAATATTTCAAAATTTTGAAATTTTAATACTTGCCTAAATCATATTCATTATACTGTTAATATAGACCAGAGGTAGATCCCAGTATTGCATTTGGATTTATAATATAAAAAAATAAACTCTATTTAAACTCTGAAGATATATAGTTAGTTACTACACTACTTATCCTTTTAAAAAAGTAGTTTCAACTTAAAAATTGCACATAATTTTGCAATAATAAATCTATAGAAATGTGAATTTGTAAAGATTATTACAAGTTAATTTGAAATTTAAGCAAGAAATAATCTAGGCATTTTAAAACCATTTCCTCAAATTAAAAAAAAAGGGAAATGTGAAGGACAATAAAAAATCAAATTTAAAAAATACAAAACCAAAAACAAGCAACTGTGTATGGTAGGGCAATACTCACACAAATGATCTTTTATAGCAAAAGGGAGAGGAGGAAGAACTCAAATCAGAAAATATCTAACTAGTCCATTGGCATATAAAGACATCAAATGTCATTTTAAAATACTAATTCACCATTATGACTTATCTGGAAGAATGATGGAGCTAAGAACAAGGGCATCTACTTGGTAAGCATTTTTTTTGGGTTGGTTATAGTGATATCTTAGCTATTTATCAAAAGCAAAAATAGTTTGGAAAACAACCTTATAAAACAAATACTCATCACATAAGGTCACAGGTCATTTGCATTACTCTTTGTTATATCAATCATTTGTAGTCAGAGTAATCATTTGTAGTCCCTTAAAAAGTTAAGAAGGACCCTTAAAATTTCTAGAAAGTGTCTCTCATTCTTCCTCCACGTGAAGCTTCTTATGATGATCAATAGATACAAAGCAAATGTTTTCTTAGGAACACACATTCAGATACATGGAGAGAAAGACATTTGCTTATTAGACAGGCACAGGGACACATTAGACTCCTAATAGACATGCTACAGAGAATTCAGAAAACATAAGCAACAAACAACAGAAGATATGGGAAAGATGTAAAATCTTCAAGTCTGATCTCACTCCAGGTTAAACGACTCACACATGAAGCACTCTGACTTGTTTTGTTTAAAGCAACACATTTTTGTTTTGGAAATTCTGAGACTATTATTAATTCATCGAATTCAACACACACACACACACACACACACACACACACACACACACACACACACAGAAACACATAGATATATACAGACACCCCCCAACACACACACTCCAAAAAATTTCCCAGAGTAACTGAGCAAAATTTATTTACCACAATTACAAATAATTGAAACAAAGACATTCTTTGATTATGACTAAGAAATTATAAACCTTGTTAGCTGCATATATATGACCATCATAAATGTGTGCACATGTATCCAAAACTTTGTAGTTAAAATATTCATTAGTATAACCTGTATGGCTTTGGAATTATTCTGCCTTGCACTACCAGGTATGAAAAAACAATTGGCCCATCCCAACACCTACCCCATTGTTGACCTGATGGGGTGAATGAAAGGAAGGAGCTGGTCCTGCGGAATCAGATCTCCATGACTCAAGGTCAACAGCAGGATATCTAAGAGGAGTCCAGATGAAAATCCAGCATTGGTGGTGTAGTAGAAGCCAGGGACCCTGAGCCAGATGAAGAACTCTGCAATGAACATTTGCAAGTAAAGGTGTTTGAGCAAAAGGGTATAAGACAATGCAGTTCACAAAACTGTTATGATGAACAAATATATTGTGAAGAGATGGGCAAGACAGAGCAAAGATGTGGTTTTTTAAATTATTATTATTTTTATTTTTTATATTCTTTAGGAGGGAGTCTAAATAGGCAGAGGACAGACATAGATATGGAAATGAGTTGGATTGGGGGGAATTCTGTAAAATTCTCACAGAATCAGTAAAAAATCAGCAAAAAGTAAATTTTCTTCATGACAACATTGTTTGATATGTTTTGTGGGATCAAACAGGGAAAACTAAAACTGTAGGCAGTCTTCCACAGATTAGAATAGAATTTTTATGGAAATAATGAGAATGCAGAGTACTTTTAAAAAGGCAATCAAATAACAGTAAACATTGAAAAGAATAAACATGGTCAATTGTTTAGCAATATGGAAAGTGAAAAGAGAATCCTAGTGTGCACAGGGGTTATAGATATGCACGTTAACAATAAATTAAAACTTTTCCAGTAACTAAGCAAAAAAAAATTTCACAAAGTGAGTGTGAATAATACAACAGAAACCAGTAAGGACTTAGAGATGTGCGTGTGTGTGTGTGTGTGTGTGTGTGTGTGTGTGTGTGTGTGTGTGTGAGAGAGAGAGAGAGAGAG
>NC_022031.1:35303244-35318101 GCF_000317375.1 Microtus ochrogaster
GTGTGTGAGAGAGAGAGAGAGAGAGAGAGAGAGAGAGAGACAGAGAGAGAGAGACAGAGAGAGACAGAGAGAGACAGAGACAGAGACAGAGATCATACAAGTGTCTCCTAAACACACATACAGCATCAGGGATGAAAGACTGGTAAAGGGGTGACTAGGACACCAGGAAATGCAAAGCATCAATGGGATGGGGAGGAAAAAGGATGATAGTAAGGGAGAGGAAAGGAGGGATTTTAGGTTGTTTTTGTTTTTGGTTTTTTTTTTGTTTTTTTTTTTTTTTGGTTTTTCGAGACAGGGTTTCTCTGTAGCTTTGGTGAAAGGAGGGATTTTAAAAAACTATTTGGAATTCAGCTTGAAATATCATCTTTATACACTACACAGTGAGTTTATGGTGAAAATCAGCTTCATTGAGACTTTTTCAGTACAGACTCATAGATATAACCTAGGAAGGTTGAATACATTTTCAGTGGTTGAAAGATTGCATAAACTCTACATTCTTTAATTTCTAGTTTTAAGATTATCCATTTTTCTTGATAGTAGCTTCAAGAAACAACTTGCTATCTAAGGACTGTTTATGATTCTCATCATTAGATGAGATGAGCCTGGGCAGTACACTGTTACCTGCTTTGCCTCAAACAAGCTGCAGCTCTCAGAACAACTAATTGCTTCCAGGTTTTTTTTTTATTCTGCACTGTTATTTACATTGGGTTTTACCATCTAGGCCCCAGGAGTTTAGTAAAATCAGCACATCAAAAATAAAACATATTTCATCCTTCTTGTTATTCTCCAGCTTCCAATAGACAGTGGAGTGATGCTTTAAAAAATGTATGAGTAGAAATGGGAAAACATTTCTCATGAAACTGTGGGTCTCTTCCCTTTCGTGTGCTCTGTATTCTAGCTCTATAAGCACAGTTGCTACGGAGAACCAATGTTTTAGAATTATTCTCAAAGGGAAACAAATGACGAGGCATTGTCTGAGAACAGGAGCATTTGTAGATCTTAGAAAAGTCTATTGTGACTCTGCTCCTCCCGGCCTTTATCTCAGGCCATGTGACTCTGGACATTATTACTCAAGCTACACAGACACTCACAAGCATGTACACACGTATGCGAGCATGTGCGCGTGCACACGCGCACACACACACAAACACACTTCTTTTATTCATTTTATTCATAAGTTTTGTTCAAATTTTAAACAGTCGGTTGAGATTGTGTCTTCTTTTCCACTATCTGAGTTTGTTTCTTAGGAAGACATAAGCTACTGAAAGTTGCTCATGTGTATTCTTCAGTTCAGTTTAGAAAGCTTGGCTTCCTACAGAACTGGATTTCTGGATTGGTTTAAATTTCATACCCATTGAGTACTAGTAGATGGAAAGCTCTTACAAAGTTCTCTGAACATTAGCAAAATTATCCCATAATAATTTGCTAAACATTATCTTTACCGATCTTTTAACACTGCAAAGTTTATGCAAATATAGCCCCCAGTACATCAATTTAAACAAATTAGTGCCTATAAATTCTTTAATATAAAATGGTTCATTTTGTTTCTTAAAAATTGGCCAAATTATGGGAATAAAAAACGTTCTCATGGAATTATAGAACCCTGTCACAATTTGACTTTGAATATTTCAAGATAGGTAGAAGCCAGATATTTGAACAGATAGACAGAAAGTGACTCCATGAACTATATCAAGTTTTGTTTTGTTTTGTTTTGGGCCTTGTTTTTTGTTGTTGTTGTTGTTGTTGTCGTTGTTACTGCTGCTGCTGCTTTTTTTTAACTAACATATTTCTAGCATATGTAATTGAAATGGAGAGTTAAAATGGTTTGTATCTAATGGAAAAAAAAACACCCTGAAAAATAAGTAAAGAAAAAAACGAAACTGATGACAGCAGATCCTCAACAGTGAAAACCTATATGGCATGATTTGTTTGTATACACACATAATTTTTTTTTTTTTTTTGGATTTTGAGGACAGGGTTTTGCTGTAGTTTGGAGCCTGTCCTGGAACTAGCTCTTGTAGACCAGGCTTGCCTCAAACGTACAAAGACCCTCCTGCCTCTACCTTCCACGTGCTGGGATTAAAGGGTGTATGGCCTGGAAAAAAAACTCTTAAAGAGAAGAATTCTAGTACATGACTGGCAACTAACAAAGTCATGCCATCATGCTTAGATACATGAAGAATAACACAGAAATGCTCATAACTTAGAGGATTGCAGGGAGGGAATTTTTAAATCATTTTGTTTGTTTTTTCTATTGTATTTTACTCAATCGCAAAAGCCCAAATGTAAGTCACTAGTGAGTTGTTAAGGGAACACATATTTTCATTTGCTTTTAAAATGCTGAATGAGATATAAATTAAAAGCGTACGGCAGTTTTAGGTTTTTTTTTTTTCTTTTTGATTTTCGAGACAGGGTTTCTCCGTAGCTTTTGGTTCCTGTCCTGGAACTAGCTCTTGTAGACCAGGATGGCCTTGAACTCACAGAGATCCACCTGCCTCTGCCTCCCAAGTGTTGGGATTAAAGGCGTGTGCCACCACCGCCCGGCTGACAGTTTTAGGTTTTAATTTGTTATAATATCATGAATTTCAAAACTATGTAGGTATACTACCATTTTGTATTTTTCTTTATTACATTTGAAAAATTCATGTTTCTATGGCTCTTTTTTAATAATTGAATGCCTTGCCAGGTGATGGTGGCACACGCCTTTAATCCCAAGCACTCAGGAGGCAGAGGCAGGCAGATCTCTGGGAGTTCGAGGCCAGCCTGGTCTACAAGAGCTAGTTCGGGACAGGCACCAAAAGCTACAGAGAAACCCTGTCTCAAAGACCAAAAAAAAAGAATAATAATAATAATAATAATAATAATAATAATAATGATAATAATAATTGAATGCCTTAAGTTATGAGTTCTAAGATATTAAGGGAATAATATATTTGTAATATATATATATATGTATATATATATATATTCTTGACTCATATTAATGGGCAAAACCACATACTTTAGTAACAGACCATTTGGATTCTGTTTTATGACATAGTAAACAATTTCAGTGCTATTAAGGTTCAGGAAGGATGATACTTTTAAAGGGAGAACGTACTGCAACTTGTAGGATACTCAGTGGTTTTGGTCTCTGCTGTGGAATAATCATTCTGTACACTTTGTGAATATATGTTGCTATGACTGGTTTGATAAACAAGCTGATGACCAATAATTAAACAAGACAAAGTTAGGCAGAAAAGCCAAAATGAGAACGATTGAATGAGGAAGGGCAGAGTCATAAGTGTTGCCAGCTAAATAGAGAATAATTCAGAAACACAAAATTAGATAAATGTAAAAGGCATGAGCCTCAGGGCAGCACATAGATTAACAGAAATTGGCTAAGATGTAAGAACTTTTTAGTGACAAGCCTACACAGTTCAACAATTATTTATAATTAATTTAAGTCTCTGAATCAATTATTTGAGAAGCACCTTCCTGTTATTTGGGAGCAGAAGGTTGGGACAGGACAACTTCAGATACAGGTCTTTAACTTCTAGACCGCAATAGTAAGCACTTCTCCTTTATAATAACTAAATTGCTTCTAGTCATTTTCACATGTCCATTGTTTCAAAGAGTTGTCTTAAGTAACTGAAAACCTCTTGTTTCAAGATCACTTTGCTCTAGTACTAGGGCGCTGGGCCACTTAAGGCCTGCAGGTAAGAATATTTTTCCATTCTGATAGGAGGCAAACCACAGCTAACAATGACAAGTCTTTCTTTCTTTGGTATAAGCAGTTATTTTGTTAATCATATATTGTTTCATGGTAATTTACTGGTGACCTGAAGTCTACAAAGTTCCCGAGGGGAGTCTTCTGCATATTCTAATTTTGTCTACTGTGGTCATTCTATAATTTCATAGGTAGGAAAAAATAATCAACTTTCTGAATTTTTACATACAAACATCAGCATTCATTATCTATTTATTTATTCATTTCCAGTCATCATGATTTTGGGACTAATCACTTTGGTTGAATCAGAGACAAATCAGAATCAGTATTATGTTTCATCTTTTCACAGTTTCACATCTGCTCTATTTTCATATGCAGTATAGATAGAATCAACTCTATGGGATAAAAGATTCAACTTTTAATAATAATTTGGACTGGCCGGGCGGTGGTGGCACACGCCTTTAATCCCAGCACTCGGGAGGCTGAGGCAGGCGGATCTCTGTGAGTTCGAGACCAGCCTGGTCTACAGAGCTAGTTCCAGGACAGGCTCCAAAGCCACAGAGAAACCCTGTCTCGAAAAAAAAAAACAACAACAACAACAAAAAAAAATAATAATTTGGACTGAGTAAATTAAGGTGCAGATTAAATATTTGTTCTGTATCCATGTTCCCAGGCTTGTAACCTCCTAGTTAGCAGGGTTCTGAACTAAGCAGTTAGTCACTAGTGAGCAGGAGATAATTGATGTTTATATAGATTCTCATCGGTCACATCAGTCACCACATGCTAATGGTACTTCTGAATTTTCTAACCTTAGAAATATTATTTTTTAAAGATTTATTGCACCAAAACCTCCTTGCTCAATTCATGTAGAAATGGATATTAAAACAGGAAAATTTTGGTTTTATTACTAATTTACAGCAGATACTGTTGGCTTATATTGGTATATAAACCATTTATCTTTTTGGCATGATTGAAGGTGGTATTTCATATATTACTCTAAACTTAAAATCATGACATGTGATAAAAATTCATCTCTCTGCTAGAAAAATAAGTCTTTTACTGAAAGAACCTGAATAGATAATGTAGATAAAAATAATTACACCGGCGAATATTTCAAATAGGTCATCTACAAGAACTCATGAATTTTAGTACTTTTCACTATCCTATTCAAATAATCATTCTTCATTGGTTAGTTATTGTGATAAATAGCATAATCTGGCACGTAAGGAAGACAGTAAGACACCATTCTATCGTGAAGATAGAGAAGATGTGGTAGTAGAAATAGCTGAACATATTTTCATAGCATTCAGGAAGCAGGCTGAACAGGAAATGGGTCAGGATGTAAAACTTTGAGACATGTTTCCAGTGGCTTCTTTGGCTATAAATTTTAACTTCTTTGAGTTATTTTTCCTAATTTTCTATTTTTCTGTCCCATTTAATATTCTTTTTTACTGAAGAACTGAGTAAGAGAGATGACTAATAAACATGATGTAGATTGAATTCTATTCTTCGGGGAATTTACTCTGTGAAATATATTAGTTCATTACATCCAAATTCAACTTCTCTTCAATTCTTAGTCAAATGTCAATCAAATTCAAATAGATTGTTTGACAGTATATAGCATAAATTTCCTTCAGTGTATTCTTGTTCCTTTCTGAAATCTTATGACCTAGTACTTCACTGCTTTTATTTCTCCAGTCTCCTCCTCAAAATATCCCATTGAGATTTCTTGAGAGCATACAATGGATTTATTAGCAAGAATTTCCAAACTCCTCTAATTCCTCAAACAAACCAGTTCCAACAGTTTGAGAACTATATGGACACAGATATCAGAGGAAGTGATACAGATTGTTGTTGTCCACCATGTGGTACTTATTTTCACTCTTTCAGTGATAGATAAAACAAGAAAAAATGGCAACAAAAACAAAAAAGCAAGTTAAAAAGAACAAAATTTGTCCTGGCTAAAGGTTTGAGAAGGCCATTGCATCATGGTTGGAAAAGGCATAGCAGAGGT
Organism: Microtus ochrogaster; assembly: GCF_000317375.1. Classification (NCBI taxonomy): domain Eukaryota; kingdom Metazoa; phylum Chordata; class Mammalia; order Rodentia; family Cricetidae; genus Microtus; species Microtus ochrogaster. Next base: position 35,308,968 of record NC_022031.1, read on the forward strand.
GGGAAGGGTGGGAGCAGAGTGGGAGAGCATCTGGTCACATTTCATTGACTGTAAGAAACAGAAGAACAAAAGATGTGGTGACAGGGAAGAGTGCTAAAGAGATAGCTCAAAAATTAAGAGCAGTGACTGCCCTTCTAGAGAACACAGGTTCAAGACATGCTGCACACCTGGCAGCTTACAACCTTTGTAACCCTAGTTTCTGGAGAGTCAAAGCCCTCTCCTTGACTCTGCAGAAATCAGGCTCTGCTTGGTGCCAGCCATACAGGCTAGCAACAATATACATAAAATGAGAAAGAAAGAAAGAAAGAAAGAAAGAAAGAAAGAAAGAAAGAAAGAAAGAAAGAAAGAAAGAAAGAAAGGAAGAAAGAAAGAAACAAATGAGCAAAGAAGAAAGGAAAAGAGGAGGAGGAAAGAGAGAGAGAGAGATGGGGAGAGGGAGGAAGTATTCATTTTCCTTATGAATTTAATTAACTGTGAAAAATTATACATGAACAGTGAAACGTATAAGGAGTGACAGGTTCACTTTTATATACTCATAGGATGGTCTGTAGACTATATTTTTTCTTCCAGAAGTATCATTGATACTTTATTAAGAAGATGGAAATTTTAGCTATCAAATAAAAGCCTTAACCACAGTGATGGCTAATTTCTGTTTCTACTTGGCTAGATCACTATATTTTAATTCATGCTTATTTGTCAGTCTACATAGCACTGGAAAATAATTTTAAATAGGATTAAAGTTCAAATATTGGACTTTCAAAGTACCAAATTATTTCTTGAAATATGAATGTCTTTTTTCCAATCAGTAAATGGCTTTTAAAGTCAAAGCCAATCTATGAGAATGAAGAAATTCAGCCAGAGCCTGTTCTTAGATTTGAGTTGCATTATCTGTTATATTGATTCTTACCTAGTTGTCTAAATTGTTTACCTGACATGCAGAATTCTTAATAGCAGACTCCATACACATTTAAGCACGATCGACAGGGGAGAAAGAAGAGAAATGGGGTTAGATGATAGAAGAAAAAGAGAACAAAATAGGAGTGTGGCAGAGACAGAAGGAGGGATAGCCTGACTTTGTTTACTCTGGGAAATTCTGACTAAAATATATTATAAATATATAAAAATATATCATGTCTCTAGAAAACACCAGTGAATGGATTGCAAAATGTGTTAAAGAAACTTTGTAATACATTATTAAAAAATTCTTTTGATAAAGGGACATTGAAATATGATTTTCAAACACATATTTGTCAAGTAGCAAAATTTTACTCTATAGCAATAAGTCAGTGTTCAAGTATTACACCCTGCCAGTGTTTTTTCCTGAGAGATGTTTAATCTCTCCTATATAATAGATACTGTCACCATGTTCACATAATATATGCTTCTTACTTGTCACTGTTGTGACAATTGATTTTTATAATCTCAGTAAATCTAACACTGCAGATTAGCAAATTATGAAGACATGATGATAAAGTTGTGAAGAAATACACAAAGGATAGATGATAAGGAAAATTTAATGTTGTTAAATCTGTAAGGGTGGAAAACTCCAAGTGAGTAGCATATTTTAAAATATTCCTAAACCATATGGTGAACACATTTAAAATCCAACCTTCTATTTTTAAATTGTATAATACATAGTACATATATAGTGAGTAAATACATATATATGAAGTATAAACATTATATCATCCACAATGAATATGTTCACATATTATGTTTCATAAAACATCCATAAATGCAATAAGATAAATTTAAATTTAAAAAATCTTCAGTTATGAATAAAGGACTCTATTGTGGAAAATACATCAGCAGAAATTAGAAAAGCAATACAGCATCACTCCATTTTTTCAAGCACAGATTCATATGTATATTTAAGTACAGTTAACATATTTATCACTGCATCCATGCATATAAAGATCTGGTCATTTGAGTGTTCAATAGTTTGATAATCTAAGTCTTCCTTTGCCACAATTCTACTAACCCATGGGTTTTTTTTATATCTTAGACATTTTATTTTATGTATATGTGTATATATGAACCATATGAATGCAGTATTCACAAACTACAGAAGGGCACATTGTATCCCCAGAACTAAGGTTATCTATTGTTGTGATCTATCATGTTAGTGCTCAGAAAGTAATCTAGTCTATACAGGAGGAACAAGTGCTCTTAACCAGAATCCTTTTCTTCAGCCCTCTCAATTATTTACTTATCTATGAACAGTTTTTTGGAGTCTTCTATGCTTCCTTCTCTCTGATTTAAACTATCACTGTGAATATGATGTTTTCAAGATCCATCCATTTGCATGCAGATTTCAAGATGTCATTATTTTTTTCTGCTGTATAGTACTCCATTGTGTAAATGCACCACATTTTTCTTATCCATTCTTCTGTTGAGGGGCACTTAGGTTGTTTCCAAGTTCTGGCAATGACAAACAATGCTGCTATAAACCTTGTTGAGCACATGTCCTTGTGGTATGATTTAGCAAAATTTGGGTATATGCCCAAAAGTGATATTACTGGGTCTTGAGGAAGGTTGTTTCCTAATTTTCTAAGAAATTGCCATACTGATATCTAAAGGGGCTGTACCAATTGTGAGTTAACCCAGACCCAGAAAGAGAAATATATATGTACTCACTCATAAATGGTTTTTAGACATAAAGCAAAGAAAACCAGCCTAACAATCACAATCACAGAGGACCTAGGCAACAATAAGGACCAAAGAGAGACATACATGAAAACTAGAAAAAGACAAGATCTCCTGAGTAAATTAGGAGCATGGAGACGATGGGAAAGGATTGAAGGGAAGGCAAGAAGAAGGGAGGAGAGAAGAGGAAAATGTAGAGATCAATAAATCAATATAAAAGAAAAAAACTACTACAAGTACATTAGACAAGGCTTCTAACCAGGATAACCAGTTATCTTGTAAAGTTTCATAAGATGTTCAGTATGTATATTGCAGTGTGCCTGAGAATAATGAAGTAATAGGTTCATGGTCTCAAATTCTCTCATTGAATTTTTTCAAGTTTTATAAAGGCAGTTATTTATTTTTATTACTATGACTCATATCTTAGTGTTTTAAAATATTTATTTTATAAATTCATAACAATTTAATAATGTACTAATGTATATTTTAGATGGCAGACCTGGTTAAACAATACTATATCCTATATACTATACTTGAAATAACTTCCTCTTGAAATATAAAGGCAACTGAAGTGTGGAGAATTTTTTTCTGAATATTGAGGCCATTCAATATACCATTTCACATATTTTACAAAACACAATTAAACACACCAAACTGTGTTTAAAGTGTGTGTTCTACCTTTAAAAGAACAGATGAGGCTGGCATGGAATACATGAGTAAGCTGTGGTTAACTCCAGGAACAGACTGTAAAGTCAATTGCCCAGAGATCAAGACTCTGATCTATAAAGAGAATTCTAACTCTGCTTTGACGACTTGAGTTTTTCTTATAAACAGAACATAGAATATCAAAGAGAATAAAGAAGGGAAAAGGGGCCCAGAGGCCCAAGACAGTGGAAGCACCCTGAGTGATACAAACTTACACCCTGTAAGAAAAACTTTGACCACTGTCTCCTTGGCTTTGCTTGGATTTTCTTTTGTGGGGAAGTTTGTTCAGAGAAATCCAGTTCATAGCCGATCTGAGAGATATCCATGGAAGCATGTATTCTCTCACCAGTGATTGTCACTTTCTGAATCCCCGTGCTCTTCCTTTGAGTGAGTGTGGAATTGGTTGTTAATGTTGATAGCAGAATATGAATTTGCGTAAATGTTTTCAGTTTTATGCCTTCAGAGTCATCAGACTCTAAAATCTGTGTAACTTCTGTTTTGCTTTATACTTTGTTGTTTAGAATTACATGGTGAAATTTTTCCAAGGGATTACATGATCACAGACTCTTAAAAATAATAATGTATAAGGAAAGAAAAACACAGGGAAAACCGAAAGCTCCCTTTCTTGGTTCCTCTTCTTTGATAAGGAGATGATTTAAAGAGAAATATTTTAGAAGCTTCATTCTATTAGCTCAATTGCATTTTTGTTGCTGTTGTTGTTAATTTTAACTAAAGCCTTGAAAACTTCCTTTTAAATTACCATGTGTGTGTGTATGAACATTAGTGAGCATGTGTTTGAAGGCCAGAATTTCACTTCAGATGTCTTCCTCTTACTCCTCTTACAGTCTTCATTATTTTGTTTGTTTGTTTCTTTGTTCGTTTCAAAATATAGGCTCTCAATGATCCAAGAGTCTACCCATGGCTGATGTGGCTATCCACTGATGATCTACTCAAAGCCTTTGTCTGGCTGATGGGGATCTAAAGTTGGCTCCTCATCCTTGCGTGGCAGACACTGACTGACTGAGCCACCTCCCAAACCCAAAGGCTGTTACTCATTTAGAAGTACATACTTGAGATCATATGTTCCTTTTTAAACTGTGACTTTCAGAAAAAAAAATCTTACATTTATCCTGGAAAATCCCCACCCAATTCTTCCTCTGATCATCCATCACCTAGAGGTCAAGGCCAAGGAGTATGAAAGCCACGGTTCACTAATTGCTAGTCTTTCCTGGCAAATAAAAAATGAGAAAAAATGTTTTAGAAGGAGAAATAAATATGCCCCATGAAACTCTATTAAAGGAATGGGTGGCCTCTTTATCCCAATACGTTTTGACCCTCATATTTCTAGAACACAGAAATCAGGTCAGTTACTGACAAAGGCTTTGGGACACTCTTTGGTGAATCTAGTTTTGCAAGACATGTGAAGAAACAAAGGCATTGATTCTGACAAATTGTCCGACTCATACAAAAATTTGTAATTCGTATTTTAAAAATACTTGTACTGATTCTTCAAGAAATACACATGATAAATTATGATCAAATCACAACCTCTGTGACATAATTCCTTGATGTGGAATGTCCCTCTGTATGCTGCGGATATGTTTTATTACCATTGGTTAAGAAAGAATCTGCTTTGGCTTGTGGCAGGGCAGAATAGAGCTAGGTATGAAACTAATGCAATGAGAAAGAAGGTGGAGTCAGGCAGATGCCACTTAGCTGACGAAGGGAAAGACACAGGAAACTTACCTGTAGGCTACAGCCTTGTAGTATCTATCTAGTATACATTTTCCGGCGTTTTTATGAAAAATTCTGCCACTTTTGAGTTATCTATTGCAAGACTGGTATGCTCTAACAATCTTAAATTTCAAAATTACCTGGCCACTCTTATAGCACCAAAGACCACACAGAAGAAAATGCTAAAATATCAAAATCTATTTTTCCTAAGAGAAAGAGTATTACTTAAGGTGGCTGGGTTGTGAGGTTGTCATTGTTGCTGTAGTTGTTTGGTTTAGCTTTTTTTTTCTATCAAAATTTCTTTTAACCATATAAAATTTAGACATTTTCTGCATGAAATTAAAAGTATTGATTAAATGAAGATAAGTATATGAGATTCCCTTTTACCCACTTCTCCCTGATATGCTTCTAAATTCTACGTGTATTTCCTGTGAGTATTAGAAATTGGTTATATAAAACAAATAACTAGAGAGTTTTAGTTAACATTTCTGTAGGTGAATGACTGTCATTATCAGTGGAAAGGAGAAAAAGATTAGCAGGTCAATTCCCCCAAATCAGGTTCCTGAAATATCAATTTTCTGAAAGCAAACTTGCCAACAACCAATTTGCTGAAGCACTGATTTGAGTACAATAGATTGATGTTTAAATTGTATGTTGCCTCAGTCAATTTATCATTATGGACAGGGCAAAGCAGAGACAAACAAACAATTGTTAAAGACATAGGGAAGGGTCCCAGACAGAAGTGGGACAATGCAAAAGGGGGGGGGGTGCTACAAGAGTCTAGGAATACATCTTCCACTTTATTCATGGAAAGACCATTCGGACTTCAATACTAAAACAAACTAAAAAGAACTGGAATTGGCAGACCATATGGTTGCCATGAACCACAAATGCTTTCCAATGGCACCAATGGGTTGCACAGCACTCTGCCCACAACCTGGGAAAGATTGTGGTAATCTGCATCACCACTATCAGCAGCATATTCAGAGTATATTGTCAGCACCCTCAAGGGAAAGCATATATTTTAAGGTGATACAGACAACATGAATGGAAAGAGCTGCATGAGATACTCCATAAGGCCAGGAACTCACAGTGACCCCTGGTGGGGGCATCTAAGTGTGCTGGACCCAAGCAAGATTTATCAACTCCTAGCTTGTGGGCTCCAAGTCTACAGTCAGGGAGGCTCCCTACCAATCATCATACAGCTGCAGAAGCTCACCAACCAGTATTTCTAATATCAGACACACATATAACCTCACATATGAACACAGACACCCACACCCACACACACAGATACACACTTCATTAATTTGCTTTTGACTGGCAATGCATCCCACAAGATTCATAGACTAAGAGAAATCCTGTACCAGATATGAGAAACCTCCTTTTAAATGTTCATAGGGTAATCTAATTGATTGTAAAATAATATAGATAATCTAAATAACACTTTTCAATCTCTCAAGGTTATGTGGAATGTCTTATAGACTGAAGATGGATGCTCCAATGGTACATAAAAGCTTTGGGTGACTATCCTGGTGGCAAGATGTCTTGTCATATCTAGAACTTTGGAAGTTGCTTACAATACACTTCCTATTTACTTAAGTAATATTATATTCTTCCAGAATCTTTGAAAAGTTGAAAACAGATAGTTATAGTTATAATTTTTCTTTATTATGATAAAGGATAAATTAAATATAAAACTATAGTCTCACAAAGATAGAATATAGAGTATTTTCCATATTTACCAAATGTAAATTTACTGATTATTATAAATATTATTATTTATATCAAGTTATTGTTTGATAACTATTTTGTATATGTAATTTTGCATTGTTAAAATAAAACCTTCCTTTTTATTTAGACATAAAAGGGAAAATGTCCATAATTTCATTAGTTTTATTCAATGCAGAATTCATTTATGCACCTGCTGTGTCATTATCTGAATGCATTATAACATTAGCCTTCACATTTAATAGCCCATCACATAAGTGACAAAAGTTCTATATATAGAGGGCCAATGCTGCAAAAATTGCACCCCTTAAGAATACAGGCACAGTGGCTCAGTTGCCTCCCAAGAATGGGCAAGAGCTCTGATTCTTGACTTGCATTCACATGAGCAAAAAGCCTCTGATTGCCACTAGCAGGCGCTTGTGCTCTGCTATGCCTTCCTTACCATGATGTGCTGTGCTCTCTGAAGCATGTACTAAGAAAGTCTTTCTTTCGCTAGTTGCTTATGTCAGACATCGGGTCACAGCAATGAGAAAATTAACTGAGTAACTGATTAAGACTCCAAACTCAAAAAAAAAAATGTTTCTGAAGGTCTGGATTATCTATTAAACTTTGCCATAATAGAAAGTCTAGGTTTTATTTTTATTTCATTTTCCAAAATTTGGTTAAGTGACATCCACTACCTAAATATAATAGCTAAGGAATCTTGTAAATATCTTTCAGCCATGTCCCTGAAATGAAAAAAGAAAGTGGAATGAGGGAACTCTGTGGTCCCTTGGTCCTCACTAGCAAGTGATTTAAGGAGGAGGAAATGAGGCCATTATGTAGGATGCGTGTGTATCAAATGTCCCAAAGCTATTCAGACAGCACTTCTGCATTTCACTGCACATTTGGATATGACACTGTGGGGTCATAGAGGAGGAAAAGACTTTGTGGAACTCAGTATTTCTGTAAAAAGCTGCATGTTTTGAAATCTCTCAAGGTCTGCAATGTAGTAGAGCGTTTCAATTCATTAAGAAGTTCTCCACTGTCATTATGTTGGACAATGTGATTTTCTCAGATTATATGTCCCGTGTTTTGTATAAAGTGGCAGTTACAGACACATTATAAAGGCACTTTGAAAGGACATTTATTTTGGAACACTAAATAAGAAAGTGGAAGTAGCTAGAAATTGTCAAATGGACCATTTCAATTCATAGTAAACATAATTATCTGACAACTAAAGTCTTTTGTGTTTGAAGAAGTTATTTATATGTAGATGAACAATAGTAAGTACAGTCTTCCTTGAAATTTGGTAAAGTTTTATATGACCAACAGTCAAATGAATGCAATTTCATATTATAAACTTCATATGTGCAATGCATATATATATATATGTATATATCTATCATTGCTAATATTTGTATATATGTACATTGATACATAACATGTATAATTATATATTTGACATCCAAAATTAATTAATTTTGACAGAGTTATGTATAAAAAGTCACATGTGTATGTTTATTTTGTTGTGGCATTAATTTTTCCCAAGGTAAATATATACCTCCTCATGCCAGAAAGTCAGAGTAATATTTTGTCTGTAACCATAGAGTAAATAGCAATTCCAACAAAGTACACTTTGGCAAATTACTTAGATGATTGAGTTTTCTTTCATAACACATCCTAAGGCATTATTACGGGAGTCTTTGTGACTTGAAATAGTTTTCCCATCACAAAGTCCAACCCTATAATGGATGAAAACCTCACTGAAACTGAATCATTGCTCTTTATTCTGGGTTCTACACATTCCTAATCACTTGAAATAGAGTAGGGGTACGTCCTATGCTACACCTCCCATTTCTACTGGAAATGTCATCATTTACATTATGATAAAAATAGGCCTAGGTAGCACTGCTTTGCTCTAGATGCTCAATTGGTTGTAGTGGTTACTGTACTCTCTTCCTCAAGATGCTATAGCCATTATTATTAATACATAAAGAGCATGGGTTGAGTATCACAGTTTTTTTATTTAATTAATTTATTTATTAAAGATTTCTGTCTCTTCCCCGCCAACATCTCCCATTTCCCTCCCCCTACCCCAATTCAGCCCCCCCTCCTCAGCCCGAAAAGCAATCAGGGTTCCCTGTCCTGTGGGAAGTACAAGGAACCCCCACCTCCATCAAGGTCTAGCAAGTTGTGCATCCAAACTGCCTGGGCTCCCACAAAGCCAGTGCGTGGAGTAGGATCAGAAACCCATTGCCATTGTTCTTGAGTTCTCAGTAGTCCTCATTGTCCGCTATGTTCAGAGAGTCCAGTTTTATCCCAGGCTTTTCCAGACC
>NC_022031.1:35323044-35348790 GCF_000317375.1 Microtus ochrogaster
TTTTTTCCACTTCTTCTGCGTTAGGGTGTTGAAGACCTTCTGTTGTAAGATCATTGTGTTCTGGTGTTTTCATGCTGTTTTTCAGATTATTGGGTGAATTCTTGCCTTGGCGCCTGCCCATCTCCTCCTATCGCTGCTATCTAAGAGGTCTGTTAAAACTGGTTCAGGTTTCCCTGCTGGCCAGGGGCTCCCCTTACAAAATGCCCTCGCTCTGTTTCCTGGTTCTTGCCGGGGGCCAAGATCCCTCTCACCCCTCAGAAGGGTCTTCAGGAATAGGGCCTGGCTCCTTCTTTGCCAGGGACCTCCCCAACCGAAGGCCTACCTCTTTGATTTAATTGTAGTAGGTCGATCTGCTCTTGGTGTTGTGCGGGTCCCTGCAGCCTGCTTCTGCTGCCACGAGGGTTCCCGCTGCCTGCGGCCTGCCCCTGCCGCTCTGGTCCCAGCCGGTCCCAGTTGGTCCCTGCCAGCTGCGGAACGCGTCCTCAGGCCGCCTCCGCAGTCTGGTGTTCTGGCCGCCTCTGCCGTCCGGTGTTCCCTGGGTATCACAGTTTTATATATCACATTTTTACCATGTGTTATACAAACCCACATACCCACATGTGTATGTATGTGATAGAATTAAACTATGACTGAAAAGGAATGTATGTATATATGGACATATTTAGAAACAATTGGTATACAAAAAACTATCAACCATAGTGGAGACTATCACAAATTTTAAGCTAATTATAGAAAGCTATATTTTAAAGCCAGTCCAAAATTTATGAAACTATTAATTTATAAATATTGTATTATACAATGTAGCAATTTATAAGTAGCAAAGTTTAAAATCTCATGAAGGATCTTGACGTATAATTCATAGTTAATTATATTTATTGCATTCCTGAAATAATTTTACCTGCTTACAACTTTGTGCTATGAATTACCATAAGATATCATAAATCAGCTAATTTATTTTTAAAAAAATCTTTTAAGAATTACTTACCTAAACAGATTGTTTCCATTTGGTAGTAATTTATTTGAAGCTTGTGGATATGATGTTGGCTTTATTATGCTATAGTAAAGTCATAATGACTGCTTTCTGAAGCTTAGTTTAGAGGTAAAGAATAATGATGCATCAAGAAAACCTACAAAGAACTGTGACTCAGAGGCGGTACTTCTGCAAAGACTTGAGAAGAAACACTCTATTAATCCTGGTTTTCCTGAGGGATCACAGAGGTTGAGAACTGGTCTTTCAGGGAGAAGGCTGTACTGAAGAAAAGTTCATATGTCAAATGCTGAATTTTCCTATGTAGACCAAAGCAAGGCATGCTTATATCTCAAAGAAGAGAAAAGAAGAAAAGAGGGTGATGCATAAAATCACTGGTCAAATGCCAATAATGATATTTGATATCATACTGAAATATATACACTATGGCTTGAGTCCCAAAATGATCAAACTCTGAATTAACTGAAATAAACCAGTTTTATCGAGGGATCATCCTTCTTATGGGTTAACCAATCCCAAGAAATCATCCTTAAACACATATGAGCAAATACGTGTGTGTGTGTGTGTGTGTGTGTGTGTGTGTGTGTGTATGATAATTTGAGAAGAAGAATTGGAAGGAGGAGAGAGATAGAAAAACATTAAATACTATATTTATATATTGAACTCTAAAAAAATTAACAGAACTCAAAACTGATGTGGGAGTCCCCTTTATATGCTGTGAATATGTTTTATTACTATTGGTTAATAAAGAAGCTCTTTCTGCCGTTGGCTTAGCAGAGTAAAGCCAGGTAGAAAATCTGAACAAAGATGTATTATAGAGAGAGTAGATGGAGTCAAGGAGATGCCATGTAGGTGCCAAAGAAGAAAGACACCATTGCTGGAAACTTACTGGTAGACCACAGCCTCGTGGCAATACACAGATTAATAGAAATGGTTTATTTAAGATGTAAGAATTAGTTAATAAGAAGTCTAAGCTAATAGACCAAAAAGTGTTGTAATTAGTATAGTTTCTTCATGTTTATCCAGGCCAGTACATCCAGGAAATGAACGGGCAGTCACCTATAACACAAAATTGTAAATTTTAAAATGGTATCTGTAATATCTTTTAGAAAAACAAGAAGGCCTATGAGTAGTGCATTTGTTCACTTGCTGTAATTGGATGGGGATGGACAATAAATGAGGTCTAAAGCTATAACCCAAGGTGGTTGCTTGTTCAAACACTCAGGTGTTCCCATGGACTTTCATCTGGTATATAACTGTTGGACCATCTGATCATTTTTTCTTATATTCTTTATATTATTGAAACAGTAAGATTATTACAGTAAATTTCAATAAACCAATTCAGTAGAAGGGTTACCATCATTGCTGCCAGGGAATGTTGACTTCTTTGAGGTTTTAGTGATTTTGATGATTTAAACAATTTATATGGTTTTTGTAGGTACCATTTAAAACAATTCTTGGGTGATTTCATTTTTCAAAGACTTTATATTTTTAAGGGTGTGTGTGTGTGTGTGTGTGTGTGTGTGTGTGTGTGTGTGTTGGGGATTTATGTCAGTTCAGCGCTCTAAAGGACAGAAGAGGGTGTCAGATCCTCTGGAAGGAGGTTGTTCACAGTTAGGAGCCATCACTAATAACAATACTTACATTAATTATTATGTTAGCAATAGAGAAATTCACTGCATGCCCAACAAGATCCTAAGCAGTGTATAATATACTATATTTTTCCACAATTTAAACAGGCTAATACCTAAATCTTACACTTGAAGATGAATGTCACAATTTGAAAATTGTGTCGATCAATAAATGCATATAAGCACCGTTAATTCATACGTTTTCTTCTCTCTTGGCTGACAGAAATATTTTAAAACACTATATTCTAATAAATTCATTTGTTTTATGCTTAAAAATTTTTAGAAAATGTAAAATTTCATGAATTTCACTATTGCAGTATAAAATGTTGCTTAATACATAGCTGTATTCATATTAGATATTTTAATACTCATATAGGATCAATATTGTGAACAGTACATGCCTCCTTCACCATGCATATTTATGAATACAAATTTTTAATATGTTAATTAAAATTAATATACATTTACTCATATTTCAGAGAATAAATATCACATTACATTAGATAGCAGTGTGCTTACCATTTAATATAATTTTACTAGTGATCCCCTCAGGAAGAATTATAGGACTCTGATGTTTAGCGAAAAAATTTACATATCCACATTTTCTTTCAGAAAACAATGTATCTTCTATTTTCAGTTAGAAGGTTTACCTTATTTTCACAAACCTCTTTCTTATGATAAGATCCCCACTGTTTCTCTGCATAAAGCCCCACTGAGAATGCTTATAATCTGCTTACTTCTTCTTGGCGTTACTAAATGTGAGTACGCTAATGAGGAAATAATGCCACTTATCCCCCACTTTTGCATTTATGTTTTCATGGTGCCTAGGTTTAAAAGATAATGAATATTAATTTAGCATAAATATGCTGTATGAAAGCTATGAATAGCTTTTTGTCAGAGAACTGGCCAGGAGAGTGAGCTTGTTATTTTGTCTGTGTATAGACCACAGTTAGAGGCAACAGAGTGACAGAACTGCAGGGCTTGCTTTGTATTTTCTTACCAGTATTTTGAAAAGTAGTAAACAAGTTGGAAAAAGCTTGGTCACTGTATTAAATTTATGTCATCCATAAAAAGCACAATTGGCACATATGAAATTCTCAAAGATTAAATAAAAAGTGTTATATTCAAAAGGGAAGATTATCACTAATACCCAGAAGTCTTTGGCAGAGCTGGTCAGAGAAAATTCGCTTGGGGCCTGGATCTGGAGGAGCAGAGGGAAAGACACAGCCTGGCCTACCTGCCTCTAGGACAGGAGTAGCCTGTGGACTCCCAGCGAGTGCTTGCTGCAGTTGGAGGCTGAAATAAAGCAATGAGCTCTCTGAGGGTTTAGAAGGGAATTCTATGAGATCAACTGGAGGTGGTGGCAGGGTGGGAAAGGAGGCAGCAGATGTTTTATTGCAGAGCTGGAGACAAAACCGGGGAATTTGATATGGAAGGGCAAAAGGAGAGGTGAAGGTCTGCAGCTAGTTTACCCATCCCCATCTCCAGTTCAGTGGGGTTTCTTTGGGATTCCTGAGTGTATGAAGGTGGGATTTTCTGAATCTTGTACCTTGCCTTGGGACCTTGCCTTGGTTTAGTGTGTCTTTCTTTGTTTAAAATTTGGTGTTTATTTGTTTTTCTTTTTGTGTATTGTTTTATTTTTTTGTGGGGTATTTTTTTGTTGTTCTGTTGGATTTCTGTTTGTTTGATTTTGAAAAAGAACTTAAAGCAGGCTGGATAGAGAGAGGAAGAAGATGTGGAAGGCCTTGGGGGAAGGGACAACATGCTAAAATAAATTTAAACTTAAATTTAAAATTTATTTGGGAGCATGGGGACCATGGAAGAGGGTTTGATTTAATGGGAGGGGAGTGAAAGAGAGGGGAGCAGAAAAAAAATGTATAGCTCAATAAAATCAATAAAAAAAACAAAATAGAATTAAAATAAAAAAATGGAGATAGGAAGTGAAGAATACGGAGGGAGTCAAAGAAAACAAACTACTTATGGGAATTTGGTTAATTTTTTAATCAATTAAAAACATATTTCAAAAGAATGGTGATGTTGATATGATCTACACTTAAGGATATTCACAGAGATGCTTGTTTTCTCAGAGAACTAAATAAATACATGAGAAATTAATACTATAGTAACTTTAAAACAACTCCATGGTGTGGAATGATCTATCATTTTCTATATCTAAAGTGAGTGCAGATTAAACAGAAAAAACAAACAAAAACCCATGTGATAGAAGTCAGTTTAAATCACTGCTAAGCCAGGCGTGGTGTTACATGCCTATAATTTTAGCATTCAGGAGACAGGGGGGAGGATTATCATGACTTGAGGCTACCTTGGGCTACAGAGTGATTTCCAGGTCTGAGTGTTTGTTGTTCACTGAGACTCTGTCTCAAACAAAACGTCCTGCCCCTCACTTAGGAGAGTGTCCCCTGCACCTTGCTTGGGAAACACAGTAGAGTCGTGAACTAGTCAGAGCAATGCTGAACATCTCACTGTGCTCGTGAGGATGGCGGAGAGCTGGCAGGCTGATCAAACCTGCAATATTCCAGGGCAAGAACCAGGGCTATGAGTTGGCCTCACCCCAACATCCTCCCCATCTGTGATCTGCTGGAGGATGTGAAGGGGCTGGCCCTTCAGTGCCAAACCTGCAGGATCTCCACGATATATGGCAAAACCAAGATATTCAAGAGCATTCCCAGTGAGGGCACCCTGTCGACAGTGTAACAGAAACCAGAGGCCTTGATCTAGACCAATGACTCTTTGCAATGAATACTTGCAATCAAGATATACAGACTAAAGGGTACATTGTGTGACACACATTTACACTATATTTTCCACAACAAAAATCTTTTTTTTTTCTTTTTTCTTAAATTTTATTTCATTTTATTCTGTAGGAGAGATTGCAAAGGCAGAGGAAGAACACTTAGGGATGGGGTGATGAGTGGGATTGAAATGCATGATGTGAAAGTCACAAAGAACAAATAAAAAAGATAAAAATAATAAAAATTGTTTTAAAAAAATAAAAATAAAATAGTTTGAGCTGGGTAGTGGTAGCACCATATGGTGGTGTAACCGGGCAGGTATGGCGTATGCTTTAATCCCAGCACTAGAGCACAGAGCTCAGTGAATCTCTGTGATTTCGAGGCCGGCCTGATCTACAGTGAGTTCCAAGAAGGGTTCCAAAGCTACACAGAGCAACCCTGTATACAAAAATAAACTAACAAATTTTAAAAAGAAAAAGATGTTAGCTAGAGTTTCTTGGAATTAAATCAAGTTTAAGGTTACTAATATATCTTAATAACTTATTTAATTAGAAGACAACAGTGCTATGTTTTTATTTAAATCAAATCTGATATACATATTAAATATTTCATTGAGCCGGGCGGTGGTGGCGCACACCTTTAATCACAGCACTCGGGAGGCAGAGGCAGGCAGATCTCTGTGAGTTCGAGACCAGCCTGGTCTACAAGAGCTAGTTCCAGGACAGGCACCAAAACCACAGAGAAACCCTGTCTCGGAAAAAATAAATAAATAAATAAATAAATAAATAAATAAATAAATAAATAGATATTTTATTGAGTCTCAGTAATAAGCAAAGACCTATTCATAATAATGCTCTAATCACTAACAATGTAATATTATCAGGGATCTGTAGATATTTATTTAAGGAGATCAAAATTTATGTTTGTGAAAATAATCAAGAACAAAGTCCAATAGCTACTTAGGTATAAAGGTGACCTTTATTTCTCATCTTCTGTGCATTGAGTGACTCATGAGTTTTCAACCATGGTTTTAAATTTTTTTTTGAAATTGTGAAAATTAAATTTGACTTTACGTGTAGTGTGTATACATTGTAAATTATCACATATTATTTCTAAGAGCTCTACTCCTCTACAAGTAAGATAATTTTGTTCAATATTTATAATTTGTTTTGCCTGTACATATTTTTGCTTTCCCAAATTTTTCTTTACAGTTATTTCTGTTTGCTCCTTCATGATGTTTCTTAAACACTACTTATGACATTTTTTGCACAGTGTATGCAAGTTATAAATTTTCCACATGCATATTACATAATGGCACAGAGCAAAATTTTCTTAAAGCCTTCTTTTTTGTATGAAATTGTCTAGGTTCCTAGACACTGCTTCATTCAAAGCTGTCCTGTAACAGCTACCTTACATACAACAATTATGAACAACTTTATGAGAGATATTTAATTGAATTTTCATAGCTGAGTCTATGTCAGGTTTGATGATGTAGCACTTAAACAGAATATGTGCCTTATTAAATAAAAATTAACAATCCATTGTGTAGAGCTAATCATGAAAAACAGCATTATCACAAATCATTAAAGAAAAATAGAGGAAAGGCAGTTAATCTGGAAAGAATCCAACACTTAGATGAAATATCCCATGTCTTATACTTTCCACAATTTTTGCTTATATTTTAGTTTTTCTTTTATGAAACCCCAACTGCAGCTCAAAAGGCTTGCTATTAAAGGAGACACCATGCACAGAAGCCCATTAATACCAGGGATACGTAAAACCTGAATCGAAAGGCGTATGAACCATCAGATAAAGGGATCCGGACTACTTAAGAACGTACAAGAAAGCACAGATGACTGGGCTTTCTAAATTCAGGCTCACAGGACATGGTAAGAACTTCTTCTGAGAAGACACCTCCCCAAAGCATTGAGCTACAAGGTCTGTTTTGTCAAGAGAGGCAAATCCACACCGTCTCTGTTCCATGGAGGCAAATCCACACCGTCTCTGTTCCATGTGTTCACCACAGTTGCTCTTCCAGCTCTCCCTTCTTTTCCTTTGTGCATTTTGAATTTCCAGCACTCTCTTCTTGATGGCCAAGCAGTCTCTCTGTCCCCAGACTAGTCTCCAGAAAACTAACTAGATTGCATTTTGTTATAAATAATTGACAAAATAAATCACTTCAATATGCTACTTAAAATATACTCACAACTTCCTGAACTTTGAAAGAGGACTTGTTAAAACGTGAAAGGATATTTAAGGTGGGTCTTTCATTCAGGAATCCTTCTGCCTCTTAAGCAGCGTGAAGCTCAACATGATGAAAGCTTTCTGTTCCCAGTTCCTGCACAGGTCACACACTATATGTGTGCCTGTGCTCCTTTTCTGATTCTAAGTTCTCACTTATGAGATAGCCTTAATCTCTACTTCAAAGTGTTATTTTTCTCTTCAATGTGTATTAAAAATTTAATACCCTTAGCCAGGTGGTGGTGACACAGGCCTTTAATCCCAGCACTCGGGAGGCAGAGGCAGACGGACCTCTGTGAGTTTAAAGCCAGATTAGTCTACAGAACAAATTACAGGACAGGTTCCACAGCTACAAAGAAACTTTGCCTCAAAAAAAAAAAAAAAAGATACCATCAATGAACCATCCATCACCCCTGTATGTCAATTATGTATGAGCCATACTCTTCCATCTATAAAGAATATTTTGCACATTGCTGGTTTTATCATTCCTGCTTTATCATTACTTATAGTATATTCATTGAAAGTTATGAAAACTAAAGGTTTTAAAATTTTTTCTCATGGAGATAATGATTTATGAAAAAAGATAATGATGTTGAAACTGTATACAGAATAGTCATAACAGAGATGAGGATAATTCACTTTGAAAAGGGACAGGAGTTGCAAACAATGTTCCAGAGTCACTAGGAACAAACTTATTAAATTTGGTTTGTCTCATTTGATGATAGTGATGAATCATAAATACAAAGGAGGACACTCTCGTATGGTGTTCATTCACTAAAAAAAAAGAAGTGGCTGCTTTATATAAATAGGGTAAATCAATCAATCAGTATTTCAATTTACATCTTAGTTACAATAGACATTTACGTTTTTTGACTCTAAGAGTGCACTAGCCACTATATATTCTTTTACAAAAGATTATGTCTTCTGAAGGAAACAAGTAGGTCTCTTAAATTTTATAAAAAGAAAGTTGACACAATCAACTTTCTCCAGAATGGTTGCCTAGAAACAGTGAGGAGAACTCTCTGCACAAGGAAAATAGTGACCACTAGGGAAATTGTGTGTAGCTGCAGGAATCCGAAGTTGAGTAAACAAAAATAAGTGTTGGCATCTAAAATTTGTCAGAAAAGACAGAACTTCTTACTTGTGAGGTACTGTACACTGGATTACCTAGACAGAGAAAGAAAGGAATGCAAAGAAGCTTAGCAGTTCCTTCCTCTACATGGAAGCCAGCGTATCAGAGGAGTCTGTGAAGCTGCCTTGGGTATCCACCTGGTGCACAACATTCTACAGAAGACAAATGGTTATCCTCTCACAGAAAAGCAGAGTGAGAAAGTATATCCTTACGCATGACACACCTTACATGTTTCTTCTCTCAAGACACTGTAATTTATGAAAACATACTTTTAGTAGCTGGATATACTCACCTTTTGTTATCATTTGAATTATTTTAATAGTATTTTAAGGATTTTTTTTCTGATTAAAAATGAAATTAGTACAAAAACAACTCATGGCATAAATTACCATAAAATTATGCCTTCAAGAATCTTAAAAATAAATATAGTCTAATAATCGATGGCTATACTTCTCTTATTGGTACTTAAATGATGTTAAAATGACATGATTGCTCCAGGCAACTTTTCAGTTTTTGAAGCTGAAAAAAATATAAAATTTAGAATCATTCCTCATCTAGTTAAATCACTGAGTTACCACTTTGTAACTGGAAGCAAACTAGTAAATTCCCTTATAGTCCAGTTTCTTCCCGTTGTAGATTGACTTGGTACAATTCTACTACATGGTATCTATGCATATTAAATGGTACTAAATGCAACTTGATTCAATAAAGATGTTGTTGCGATGATAGGATGACTAATACTGTGGTTTTTGGGATGTTAGTTTCTAAAACCACCACTTACCACTGTCACTGTGTATGCCATGGACAACACAGGGGAGGTAGGTGTGCTTTTGTTCCCATGATGCTTCAGTGAAACAGGTGGTAGTCTTTGTTAAGTCCAAAGGCTATAATTTGCTTATCAATAGAAAAGAAGAATTAATAAGATATGTAATATTCAATATTTTCTCCAAGCTCAAGAGTTTGCTTATCAGCAACAAACATATTTGTCCATATACAAATATTTTCTCAAAATATTTAATATGAGTGATAATAAAAGGCAGCACAAATCAAACTATTTCCACACTTATCCCCAAACTGTTCTGAATTATCTCAAAAGTTCCAATGGTTTTGAATACTTCAAACCCACAAAAATCCCAAGCAGCACTCCCTACACACTCAAACATCTTCAAAGAGAGCTTTAAAAGCTTGCTGCCTCTCTCCCAACGCTCTGTTTTAAAAGACTTTGGTGGCCTTACTTTAAAATTCATCAACGAGCCTACAGAGGCAAACATGCACAGAACTGCCGGACTAAAATGGGGTTAGCTGTCTTAAGTTTTGCTTTGGGTCCACTTGTGAATTCTAGTTATGTCCTAGTTTCAATCAAGAATTTCACCTTCAAAGAAAGATGTATATAGACATGAACCTCAAGTGACCAAGGAAATGAAAGAATCCAACAGTATCTATATAGAATAGCTACTTTTAATTTATTAATAGCTCTTTCTGGTACAATATATTCCTGCTAAGGAAAACTGTTTTTTTTTTGCTTTGCTTTTACTGTGTATAATATAAAATGTGGTGCTACAAATTAGACATTATGATTTATGAGAGTTATTAAGTATTAGAAAAATTATAATTAGTTTTCTAGTGCCAGAGGCATTGCTAAATTATTTGAGTGGAGTGCTGTTGGTTCTGTGATAAACCTGTAACAGCAAGTCAATGAAAAATAATTAATACTTCTCTCATCTAAAACCTTCATATTATTATTATTTTTAATGTTATTATTGCTGTTGGCTTCTACAGAAAGATGTAGCAGTTGAAGGAAAACCTCTTTTTGCAGTCTGTGTGTAAACCATATAATGTGACCCAGCTGCCCCCGTCCGAATGTGATGAGCATGGATACAGATAAAGGAACTGTTTGGGTAAAAATAATGAAATTACAAAAAGTGACATCTATTATTTAACTCATAACTTGTCCTGGTTTTGGGTTTGTGCTTATCAGATGACAGATTGACTACCTGCTTTTGGAGACAGCAGAGGAGCTGGCCTTGCACCCAGCTGGGTATGAGTGAAGAGGTGGGAGGTATTCAAGGGAAGCTGAGTCAGTAGTAACACACACACACACACACACATACACACACACATACACACACACATATACACACACACATACACATACACACACATATACACACACATACACACACACAGCACACACACACACATACACACACAGCACACACACACACATACACACACACAATGTGAGTATTTTTTTATATTGAATAACTTGAATAATTCATAGTTATTTTCACACACTTTCTTTTTTATTTTTGCAAATCTATTAACCGCTAAGTTCACCATCTAGGGATGGGCAAGGATGCTCAGGTCCTAATGAAACAAAAATGAGATTATGTTTTGGTAAAGACAAACAGCATTGGACAGTTTTATAATGATAACATAGCTTTTATTTTGCCATGTACTACTTTTTTATTCAGAAAACAAAATTTAGAATAACAAATGACAAATTGTCATTTTTGGGATCAATGAATCACCATAAATACTATAAGAAATAAGTGCATAATACATCCTTTCAGCCAGCATCTTAGTATGGTATCATCCAGGGATAGAGGCTTAGACGAGGATTTGGACAAACACTCCACTTGAGAAATTAGCACTGACTGATAAGAGTGGGAAGCCAGAGGGGAAAACAACAGGGAGAAATTCGCTGTGGCAAGAGATAAATGTGTTACTGCTTAGACAACTCATCTCATTATCTAGGAACCTTCTGAGCTGCTGTGGACCGTAACTTAGAATGATCAGGGGGAGGAAGAAATTTCCTGTTTCTGTCTTTTTTGTTTAGCATTTCACCTGTGGGATAAATGAGTCCCCATTTTCACTTTTAAAAGAAATGTTCTAAAGTTATTCTATAAATTCATAAATATTTATTTTGGGGATTGTTGCAGTAAGCACTTTTTTCATATTCTCTGTACTTTTCTACATATTTGAAATGTCTAGGACATAGGTGGAAACTAAGTAATTAGAGTGAACAGTATGATTGGCCAGTTTCATTTTGTTTTTATATATCTATTTACTTTATTATTTTATATAAACATGTGTATGCCTGAGTGTTAATAATTGCACCATATACGTGTAGGTACTCTGGGAGTCAAGAGGAGGATGTTTTATCCCTAGAAACAGGAGTTATAGACAGTGTGAGCTCTCTAACATACTTATTTGGAATTTAACCCAAGTGCCATATAAGAACAGCAGATTTGGGAGTTAAAGGTGAAATGCACCTGGATTAAGAGAGTATAAAGAAGCCATAGGGAACTTGCTGTTTTGAAACTCCTATAAAAATATACAAGACAATGATTGAAAGGCGATAAACAAGAGAGCTGAATTTCTCCAGTTTTGTAAACAAATGTTGTAAAAAATATCATCCCTAGTCCCAAGCATGAGCTGTCACCATAAGAATGGCTCAAAAAGAAATACTGGCTCAGACAGTATTTTTATACCACCTCTTCTAAGCCTCAGCCTCAGGAATCCTGAGGAAGAAGGGGCAGGAAATATGAAAGTTCCTTAAGATCTGGAACTCCACTAAAACAGCGTTTTCCAAACTCAAAACAACTTTGCTGTCACTTTCTCAAAACAACTGTTGTACCCAACCCTGGATCAACACAAGGTTAACTGTAACAAAATTCAAGGAAAAGGAAGCTCTCGTGGGATCTTAACATCTGCCTCTAAACTCTCTCTATTGAATGACTTATGGGAAGGTGTGAGGTGATAGGAAGATAGCACTGTATGTTTTGTATATCCATTGATGCACCCACAGGCTCCAACACAGCACTAATCTCATGTTACTTAGACTTCCATGATAAACCCAAGTGTCACAAAACTTAAATAGCATGCATGTGTGAGAGAAATTTATATCCATTGGCTTCTTTTCTTCCTACTCTTTCTTTCTTTCTTTCTTTCTTTCTTTCTTTCTTTCTTTCTTTCTTTCTTTCTTCTTTCTTTCTTTCTTTCTTTCTTTCTTTTTGCCTTCCTTCTTTCCTTTCTTTTTCTCTTTTCTCTTTCTTTTTCTCTTGCTCTCTCTTCCTTCCTTTATTCCTTTCTTTCATTCTTTTTTCTAAATAATTAATGAGTGAATTAACATTTAATATCTCTGTGAGTTCAAGGCCAGCCTGGTCTACAAGAGCTAGTTCCAGGACAGGAACCAAAAGCTACGGAGAAACCCTGTCTCGAAAAACAAAAACAAACAACAACAAAAAAAAACTAGACAATGATTTGTTAGATAACATTTTAGTAATTTTATCATTGCTCTTAAATCATTGCTCCAACTGAATAAAGTCCAGAGTTCTTGTCTGAAATTCTAATCAGAAATCATAGTATAGAAGCAGAAACCATGTTAATATTTCTGACATAGATAAGAAGTGTAA
The DNA here is from genome assembly GCF_000317375.1 of Microtus ochrogaster. Lineage (NCBI taxonomy): Eukaryota > Metazoa > Chordata > Mammalia > Rodentia > Cricetidae > Microtus > Microtus ochrogaster. The sequence goes on from NC_022031.1 coordinate 35,336,208, forward strand.
AGCATTGATACTGCTGTTACAAAAGAATAAAAACTCTCTCCTGGCAAGGCATTTATCATTACAAGAAAAAAATGCCTGTAATTTTATTCCCAATTCTGATATTAGCACTCACAGCTATGGTCTCTGTTATTGCAATAACAAATTGTGAAATAATATTTCCCCCAGGAAAATGTGGGATGTTTTAATGTTTTATGGCAGAAAGACATTTTTTGCAGACATTGCAGGGAGCTAATGTGTTCTTTAAATTGTGCTACAATTCAAAGAAAACTATGAATTGCAGCTGCAAAAGTCAGCTAAGTAAGTTTGTAACTTCTGTCTTATTCCTTTAATATGTTTATCTTTGTTATGGTTGCTCACATTTTGCTGAAAGGATCAACACTTTTTTTTTTGTCACAAAATCATTTCTTTAAAGAAAAGAAGCATCCCAAAATAAAGTAGTGAAGGGGTCAGCTGAAAAGAAAACATACATCTAAACATATTATTTCTCTATGTATATTTCAGTTTCCATGTGTTGCACAATCTGTATAAATAATGTATATTGGACAAAATACTGTGGATTCAGTATGCTTTGTCAAAAAGCACAAGAGAATAAGATTTGTATGATCAGTCATAGAACCTAAAATTATTAGAGCAGACTGACAGAAACAATAAAGTTAATAATACATTCTGAAATCAATAATAAAATATTATACAAAAAGAATATATTGTATACTAATAGCAAACATTCTACTTAATAATGTCACTTTCATCCAACATATTTTTCTAATATAAGTAAATTTTGTTCTATTCAGTTGTATCAATGTAGTTTTAAGCTAGATTATTTTATTTTTGATTTAGAAAAACAAAATCATGAGGAACATTTCAAAAGCAATAAAATGGTAACATTTCTATAGCCAATTTTCAAAAACTAGTAAGTTTGTGTTCATGTTATGACTACTCTCTTTGCTTCCTCCAGGGAGTGGCCTTCACTTTTCCAAAGTTGAGCACTCTCAGAAATATTTTGATCCTTATTTTCATGCACCTAAAATTTTCCTACCCAATTGCTTAGTATCATTAACTTTAAAATAATAAAAATAGAGTCATAGCACACGTTTATCCGCTATTTACCTGCTCTTCATATTATGTCTTCTTTAATTTTTCTATTTTCATATGTGTTGCTTTAACTTATACTGCATATTTTCTATGCATAACAAAAATGTTTTACCAATTCTTATTTGATAGACATCTGAAAAAGGTTACCAATTTTAAAGAAGGCAACTGTGGAAAATTGTTCTATATGTCTAACACCAGGAAACCAATAAAAATCATTTTACCAGAATTATCATGAATGCATTATTATAGACGTTCCTGTTCAATTGTATTATGTATTGAAGAACTTAAAAGGGAAACAAAGATATTTAATGTAGAATAATAATAGAATGTTGAGAACTTATACAACCATATTTGACGTTCCAGGAAAACAGTTGATGAAATCCAATAGTCTTTCATGAAAAAGAAAATAAAAACAAAATGAAAGATTTTTTGAAAAACAAAATCTTAAAGAATATCTTAAGTAAAAATTGAACTTCAACATATCATTTCTATTTCACTTTTTTCAGAAGTCCAGGAGGAAAAAAAGATTAAAATGTATCAAAAGAAAAAACAAATTAAGAATATTTATTGCATTAATTTAGACTGTCTATGCAAGGATTCCATGGCCGCTCTCCTGTATAAATTCTATGTTGATAAAACACTGAGCTGAAAGAAAATAAATAAATGCTATGTTGAAATCTTAGACCATAGACATATTTCAAGTCATTTTGATAAAAGCAAAAGACTTTCTTTTTTAATAGGAAAATTAACTTTTTTCATTTTACATACCAATCCCAGTTCCCACTCCCTCCCTCCTCCCATTTCCTCCACACTGCCCAGATAGGGCAAGGCATGTTGCTCCCAGGAAGCACCAAGGCTCTCCCCACTATACCCAGGCTGTGCGAAGTATCCATTCAAAGAGAATGGGTTCCAAAAAGCCAGGACAAGCAGCAGGGACAAATCCTGGTGCCGCTGCCAGTGGCCCCAAAGTCTGCCCTGGCCATACTGTCACCCACATTCAGAGTTTCTAGCTTGTTCCTAAAAAGGTCTCTGCCACTGTCTCCATCAGTTGCTGGATGGAGGTTCTATGGTTACATTTAAGATAGTCATCAATCTGACTAAGGCCAGCTAAGATCATTGATTATGGTCTTAGCTGAAGTGATCCTTGTGGATTCCTGGGAATTTCTCTAGTGCCACGTTTCTTGCTAGCCCTCTAGATTCCCTCAATAAAAATATCTCTTTCCTTGCTCTTTGTCTCTTTCCTACCCCATCTCTACTATCCCATTCCCTCAAGTTCTTCTCCCCCTCCCCTTCTGCCCTCCCTTCTTCCCCCAACCCCATGTTCCCAATTTTGTCAGGAGATCTTTTTTATTTCCTCTTCCCAGAGGGATCTACTTATGTTTCTCTTAGGGTTCACCTTGTTACTTAACTCCTCTCGGGTCAGGGACTATAGGTTCGTTATCCTTTGCCTTACAGTTAGTTTCCGTTTATGAGTGAGTACATACTATGTTCATCTTTCTGGATCTAGGTTACCTCACTCAGGATGTTTTTTTCTAGTTTCTTCCATTTGAATGCAAATTCAAATTTGAATGTGATAAAGATAGATTAATTTCCAATGTTCTTCTTAATAATATGAAGAATAATTTTCTATGTTTCTCACTTAAAATTTTGTGTAAAATCAGCCTTAGCAATAGTTGAATGAACTTGTATACTAATCAGCCAACATCATTGTTTCTGTTGCCATAAGGTGTAAGCTTAGCTTTATGTTCTACTTCTTTAATGGTTTGCCGATATCTCGGTGGAGACATCCAATTGACACACACCGTGCCCCCGTGTCTGTGCTCTGTGCACTTGAACCCAGTTACCGAGCTTTGGGCAAGGGGCTGAGAGACAGCGACACGGATCATCCTTGAATTCCCCAAGAATGCCCCCTTTATTGTGTTCAGGGGCAGATTATATAGACATAGCCAAGGCGCAGCCAAACCCACCAGAAACCACTCTCCTGCCATCAGGAACTCCTGAAGGGCTAGTGCTCAGAGCAGCTGTAGGCACTCAGATCAGGGGATTACAAGAAATTCAGGATCTGGGGTCTCACTGCTCACAACAAGGTTACAGCATCTTATTTTTTTGCATCTTTCACTAGTGTCTGACTGGTATATCTGCCTTATCCTGACCTTGATGAACCCTACCCGGGTCCTCTCACATACCCCTGATCCACCGCTAACCTCCATGTGGATCAGGATACACTTTCTGCATAAGAGCCCAGAACTCTGTATCTACCTCTCTAAGCTATACAAAATAGCTTCATTTCAACAAAGCTATACCCCCTCTTTAAGCAAAATCCTGCCTGCACATCCTCTTTTCACCCCCACTTTTCTCTGTCTGTACCAGAAACTGATCTAACAAAAGTCTATGAGCCCAGGTCTTATTTCAAAAGTGTAAAAGATATAAAAAAAAAATGAGTCAGGCTTTCTCCATCCAAAACCCAGTCTTATAGAAATGTTTAACAAAAAAAAAAAAAAAAATCACAGGAGTAGAAAAGAAAAACAACCCTAAACATTGATTTGGGATAATGCTCTTGTACACTGTAAAGAATTATCACTCATATTGGTTTAATAAAATGCTGATTGGCCAGTAGCCAGGCAGGAAGTAGAGGTGGGGCAACAAGACTAGGAGAATTCTGGGAAGAGGAAAGGTTCAGTCTATAGTCACCAGCCAATGCATAGGAAGCAAGAGGAGTATACTGTACTGAGAAAAGGTACCAAGTCACATGGCTAACCTTAGCCAGGAATTAAGGGTGAATTTAAGTTGTAAGAATCAGTTAATAATAAGCCTGAGTAATAGGTCAAACACTTTATAATGAATATAAGCCTCTGTGTGTTTATTTGGGACTGAATGGCTGCAGGACTAGGTAGGATAGACACTTCCATCTATTAAACATCATCAAAGATTTCAAAGAGAAGCTTGAATTGTACTCTTTCATGTGTATTTTTTGTTTCATTATGATATTTTTTCTAATTATTTATTTCTGTTGGCTTGTTGATATGGTTTCTTTATTTAATTCATTTTTGAGAAGACACAGAGAGAGGATATGGCAGTGGCAAAATGAAGATGACTGGCAGGGATAGAATTATGAATATGTTCTCACATATGGAATTGATTATTTCATTAGAAATCCCTTAAGGTAGATATTTTATTACTTTGGGGAGACATATTTTCTCTGTGTAGCTCTGGCCACCCTGAAACACACTCTGCAGACCAAACTGTCTTTGTACTCACAGAGATCTGCCTGCGTCACCCTCACAAATGCTGGGATTAAAGGCGTTTATCACCATCACCTGTTTTTTAAATGAAATGTTCCTCTTGCTGGAAATCAGTTCAATTTTCCATTTATATTATAATTTTAATTATATTATAATTTTATTATAATTTTATATTTTAATTATATTATAATTTTCAGTTATAATTAATCAATTCAAGTTTTACAAACGTAAAGTATATTTGTTTTGTAAAATGATTTATACAACCAACTAGATTAAAATATATCGCATCTGATACCAATATTTTCTATATATTTATAATGTATCTTCTTAGTAAATTTAATAAATACAATGTAGTGTTGTTTTAATGTCTGATTTATTGGGCAATTCCATACATAAACATGCTGTTATAATTCTAAGTCCTCACCTTTGTCATCTTTGTTTGGTCACTGTCAACTAACCTCTTCCTTCTTTTCCATACTCGTGTCATTTTGTGTTATTTTGTGATTAACAGGTTTTAATAAGTGTTGTTTCTGAGACTATGATTTTGGAACAGCCCATTAGAGCAAGATGTGTTACCAATGGACTCATAGCGGAAGAAAATTGCCTGACCCAAATTCATATCTGCTACTGTAATAAAAATGCCTGACAAAAGCACCATGTGAGAGAAAGGGTTTACTCCAGTATAAAATTCCAGTTATATTCCTTCATCTCAGGCTGACTTCTCTCCAATGCTTTTATCTCTTTGTTGAATTCTGATTTCAAATCCTGAATTGACATCTTAAATTTTATCTACCTTTTGCCTGTGTTTTCTTGAACTTCTTTCAGGTGATTGTCCCATTTAAGGCTTCTGTCTAAATATATTGATCTGTTATTTGTATGTTCTTTAAACTCTTTGAATTCTGTACTTCTTCTTATTTCTTAAATTGAGCAACTTATTTCCTGAAAATGAAAGATATACCAAGAGATGCATACAAAAAAAGTTGTCAATATTGATTTCTATTTCTCTTGAGAAGGCAGAAATTTGCATGACTTAAATGGAACTGTGGAAAACCCTTGCATGCAGGCATAAATGTCCACTCATCTTCAAGCAAGGTATTAGCATATGACTTGACAGAGAACCCTCTCTGACTAACAATTCATGATTACTCCATATTTATTAGAACAATAAAGCCACAAACCACCTTAATCAATGATAGCATTGAGATTTTCGCCAATAGGACGACTAATTGAAATAAAACATCAAAGGTTTTGGGATGTGAGAAGATGAGGCATTTGTGAATTTGACTTTATCTCCATGGAACTCACTTTTTTTACTAAATTTATGAAATACAATACGATATTAAAGAATAATGCAGTTCAATTTAAAGGACCGAGAATACTAAAATACCATTCTCTAATGGTTATTGTTATCTTTGCAGTATTTAGAACTAAATATGCCTTAAACTAAAAAGTAGAGAAAGAAAAACAAAACAAAATATTTCTAAGAATGTATTAGTGAATGATTTAACTTGAAATTCCAAAAGAGACTGAATCAATTTTAGATAATGAACATTTAGCACATCAAGGGCTTATGTATACAAGCCTGTGGCATATGGTTTACAACTAATTGCATTTTATTTATCTGGAAGAAGAATTCTCAAATTCCCATCCTTCCATTAATTGATCATGTTTTCTGGAAATGAATGGGAGGGTTCCTCTAATCCCAGTTCCATAGACGGTTATTGACTTTTAGATGGTAATAAACACTAATTAGATAAGATTGTTCCTTGTGACAAAACAGTAGCTGGAAGGGATCTGAAATATATGTCAATGCTTCACTGAGAACCACAGAGGATATTAGAATTGAAACTGTTTGTATTAATACCTCCTCAGTCACAAATAAGAAACTAACAAAATGTATATGCTTATCCTGTTTCTCATGTAATATTAGGCAAGTGTTAAGGTTTATCATTTATATTTTCTTTTATATTTGTTTTCTTCAAAGCCCATTTGTTTAGGCATTTTATTATTATTCACCATTGAATGAGATAAAGTATAAGTGATTCTTTCGTCTGTATTTGCTGGAATTTGAATCGCTTACAGTATTATCAAAAGTAATGACAACAATCAAGAAGAAAATACTTCACAAGATGTGTTGACTGGATTAAAATTAGATTCTCTCCCTTTTTATTTCCAATGTATTATTCCATTCTTCCTATAGTCTTTTTCTTCTTTATAGATGTATAAAAATAATTTTATTCATGTTTCAATGATTATACATTATTTTATATTTATAACTAAAACATATATATATATAAATGCATACAGTGTGATGTTTTAATTATATGAAGGTAATATAGAATAATTAAACTCATTACATAATATATGTGTAACCTCACTTAGCTTACCATGAGGTAAGAATTTGGAGATATAGTCTCTTGTAAAATTAAAGAGGTATAAATGAGATGGCCCAGAAATCTAATCAGTGGGTACATACCCAAGGGATTAAGATCAGTAAAAATAAAAGCTACCTGTATAACCATATTGATCACAATATAATTTAGATAAATCAAGACCGAAAATTACCTGTGTCTATCAACACAAGAGTGGTTAAAGAAAATGTGTTACATGAAAAATGACAAAATATTATTTTTTCTTAAATTGGAAAGATAAGCCTGTTATTTGTACAAAATAGATATACAACAATAAAAACTTATAAAATAATAATAAAGTAATATATTTGCATCCTAAATTGAGTGCATGGTAAGAAAAAATTATTATTATTTCAATCAAAATAGAATTATATCACTTACCCCATTCATTTATTCCTTTCAGCCATTCTCAGCTACCTTCCCTTGACCCCCTCTCATGCATGCCTACTGCCAAATGAACAGCCTCTTGTTCTTTGATTAATATCATTACATATGTAATGCAGAGATCAACAGATCCTACAGGGCCCAGCCTTGACATTATATCTATGTCACAGATCCTTTATCTAGGACTCAGTGTACATTGTGGAAAAGGGGGTGGGAGAAACTTTTCTAAAATGAAGCAGAATCAGAAATATAGGTGATCTGAATGTTCTAACTTATAGTACTAGATTGTCAGAATAGATTACAAGTTTTATTTTCCTAATTGATGAGAAATAAAGTAATTATATGAGACTAGACATAACTATATACACTTTATTTTTTTATTTCAGATATAGATATCTGAAATAAAGATATGTATAAACGTAGAGAGAATTGATTTATAGTTTATTTAACATCACAACCACTTTTGTTTAATGTTTCTTTACATTATTCATATCTTTCTACTGAAGGGAATAGTTGGCATTGTTTAAGGAAATATTTTACTAACCATTGGCTGTATTATTACTAAGGTGAAGAGTCAACTGATGTGGTATCTCAATTTAAGCTTTACTTATAGTCTGATGGTCTCAAATTTCAGATCAGCTACAACTATTTCCTGTAATTTTGAGTTTGACCAATACTAAATTTAATCATAATTTGACAAGAGCAAGAGGTACGCACATATGAAACGAAATCAAAGTTCACCGCTCTCCTCTATAGTGCCCATGCCTCTGACATACTTCATCTTCTATTTTGTTTCTTTCTTTTCTTCTCCTTATACTGCACTATGGTTTCTTTAAATGTTTCTTTCAGACGACAACCTGCACGGTTACATGCAACAGAGATCCAAATTGTACCATTTCAACAACAAAAAAAAATTGATGAAACATGATCAAAATGTCCCGATATATAACACAGAAGAGATGCTGTGACTGCCTCAAATTAGCTTTGTTGTGAGCTCTGTATCTATATTGGTTCAAATGATTGTCCAGAACTTATTTGCAAGCCTGAATGGTGGTTATGCAATGTCGAGCATAACAAGCCTCACACTGGGTAAGTGGAGGATCATTCTGAATGAGAAATAATGCTCCTGCCCCTAGAAGAGAGCTCTCAATTGCTTGTTAATCATACTTTGAATTCGGAACACGTTCATTCCTGTGAACACAGACATTTTGCAATTTAGGACGGGAAGCATAATCAGTAGAGAACCATGCTGACACTAATGATGTGCATGGGAGACTTCAGTTCTCAAAATTATTTAGTTGCTGCATATTTGTGAATTCAAGAGAGTGCCAAATAGATAGCTTATTTAATGTTCAACATTCTTGTGTAAAAACACCAGAAAGCACAACATAGTTTATTAATCAGATTGTTTAAAATATCAGTGCCAGTCCATAAATTTAGATTTTAATGCTCCTAAATTTATAGACTGTCATTGAGATTACATAGGCAAATATACACATTATACTTTTAAATGAACCTGGAAAATCAGAAGTACTTATTGAGGTCATCATGATTTCATCACATCTATACTTTGTTGTAATGTAGGATTAGATACTAGAGGCCAGGATATTATTTAAAGATTTCCATTTTCAAGTTAGGGAACCTGGTTTCTTTTACAATGTTTTCTTCTATTTCAAGTAGGTGGTAACCATCCAGTAAGACTTGGGGTCTCAATGTTTTGAGATTGAATTTTATACGCAAAAATTTGTAACCAAAGAATAAACTGTTGAGATAATAAAAAAGAATAGAAGCTACACAATATGACAGAGCACTCAGGAAAGTAAGAATTAAAACTGAATTCATAGGAAAGACAACATATGAGAAGCCCTTGGTTAAGTGTAGGTACACCCTCATCTAATAAATGGAAGCATTTTAAGTTTTCTGAAGCACTATAAAATCAAATTAACTTTTACTAATTGATATGTATTCACAGTGACAAAGAAATAGACAGCAACAGAGTAAAGTTACTGGGTTACACAGCCATTCTCTGGTTTTGCCTAATATTTGATATTCTTTGGAGAAAAATACTATTATTTGAATGTATTTTTTGTTGTTGTTTTGAGTATGATCTTCAGCCTAAGGTAACCAAAAACCCTCTAGCCTCCAAAATATTTTATTATTACCTGCAAAGACTTGCTGATGCTGTGGTTTTAGGTATGGACACCAGGCCTGGATTATGTGGTGCTGGGGATCAAAACCAGAACTTCCAGATTAGGTAAGCACTCTAGCAATTAAAGGACAAGCTAAGCCTGTAAGGTGAAATTTTGAAATCTTTCCCTTTAGTGAGGTAAGGGGTCACTCACAGCACTCATCACAACAGAGGCTCCAAAGAATATTATGGGAAATACAAACACAAACTGATTGGGCTGCTTTTAAATTAATGTAGGGCATGTAACATTTTAAACTAAAAAGGACCCTAATATCTAAATGTTTCTTCTACTAGCAAACATCTCTGTTCATAGATATACATAGGCATTTTTATGAAAAATTTTTGTATAATCTGGCATTCAAACATATAGACATGACCTGGGTGTCTATAAAAGGGCAGAACTTCCCCATGAATATCTTTACCCAACATCTTCCTATTAGGCTTATATTGTAACCAACCAGGTTAAGGACACACAAGGAAAGCAAGGATTCCAGTGAAGAGTAAAAAATAATATAAAATAGAAGCCTGACTATATTGCTAATTATTTCTGTACCTAGAGAGGGTAACTTACTCACACTAGTCCTCAGTTGTCTGACCCTTAATGAGATGTGTCTGTAAAAGATTGCCTATAAAAACTCTCACTATTTAGTTTGCCAGTTTCTCACATATCTAAATAATGTTGAAGATATTATGATGCAGAACATAATTCTATATCAGGGATTTGTTTGACTCAAGCCAACTATCATTGTCTTGATTCTATGATTTAAAGCTGAAATTTGGAATGTTGAGTTGAACATCCTATCAATGAAGTTAGAAGCTGTCAGTTTTTAATATGTCTAGAATTAGTTCGGCAAATCATACATATGTGTGTGTGTATATATATATACATATACATATTCATATATACATACATATTCATTTATTATTGCCTATATGTGGGATGATCAAAGCAAAAATATTTTATTAATTTAGAAAAAGAAGACTTTTTCTTAAAGCATTCTTCCTTTTTGTTCATCTGAGTTTTTTACAATGAGCATTAAAATAAAAAAAAATTCAGTAGAGATTGACTTTATATGTTTTGGGTTGTAATGGAGTCACAAAAATACGTATATTGTGATACTTTTTATTTTCATCTCTCCGTATATATTCAATATAGTACTCACAGGCAGTGTGATGAGAGAGACCCTGCACTGGGAATGGAATTTTTGAAACCTCAAACCCTAACACTGATGATACACTTTCTCCAATAAGGTCCCAAAAATGCCACCAGAAAACTTCTAGAAAAAAATCAAGAGTGTCAGTAATCAAGATGGAGCAACCAAGATTAGAAATCTTTCTGTATACCACGAACACATTAAGATAATGGACACAGTCTTATTTATAGTAACATCAAGGTACTAACACATCTTGGAATAACCCTAACAACGAAGTGAGGAAACTTCAGCCATGAGAATTCCAAAACTCTGGAAAAAGAGATCGAGAAAGACGTGTGAAAATGGTAGTTCGTTTTAAAAGATAATTTTAAAAATCTGTTTAGTTTTTTTTAAGGACACAATTTTGCTATGAATTGCTTATATGTGGTTCAAATGACAATGTATGGAATTTTTTTTATTTATTCCACAATGTAAGTTCTGGGGATCAATTTCGTGTCATTAGTCTTAGGAGCAAGTGCCCTTACACATTTAGCCACCTCGGCAATTCATGGAATTTTACCCTTCTATTTGTACTTATGCTATAATTTTCTCTTGCTTTTCGCTAGGATTTCCACAAGTTATCACAACTGCTTTCATTATCTGAAGTCACGGAGGAAATGTTTGTGTCCTTATTTAAATCACCGTTGTCACTCTAGGTTGGATTTTGTGATTATCCGTTTGTTCACTGCTCTATCCCAAGTACTGACATAGAGATAGGCCCTTGATATTTCTTTTAAATAATGGAACATTGATGAATCTAAATTATACTATCACAGTTACACTTGTCATGAAAATAATAAGATCTCAATTTCTCCTTGGCTTCATTTTCAACAAAGCAGATATTTCAAATGCAGACACATAAAATGTATTTTCTGTGAACCATTAAGCCTTTAAAATCAAAGAAAGATTGAAAGTATTTCATAAAACTTACTGAAGCAATTTATTGCTTTAAAATTGTAGACAATAAGTGAAGAGAACCGAAATGCTGAATATATTTCACAAAGTGAGCACACCAAAACCTAGGTCATATAAATTTAGCAATATTGCATTTTTAGCCACTGTTAAAATTTTGCCCATTTCATAGATGAGATGTTGAATTCATATAATACTAAAAGTATTCCCTCAGTATTAATAACTGAATACATACACATTCCTATTTACCAGTAGGCTTCTATGTCTGATAATTATCATATGTGTGTGTGTGTGTGTGTGTGTGAAAGCTGTTAAGTGAGGTTCTTTGCATCTTCTTCATCCTAAACAAATAACTATATGCTAAATTAGAAAAGATAACCAAATCAATGTAATCTTTAAAAGCTTCCTCACCAAGTCTTTTTATTGACTATTATTCTCTACTAACATGTTAACAAAAGTATTTTGGTGTTATGTCAAACTTAATTTGTATGTGATATGCATAGATGTATTTATATCCATGGGCAACTGCATAGACAGATGAAAATATAAAGATCCATATTCTATATTTTCCCACAACTATTGTATGCTCCAGATGAAAAGTGAAACAAAGACAATGTTTTATGTTTGAGATATTACTAAAACTTCAGCTGCATCTTATTGTCTTGCATGCCTTTTCCTGGAAAGACAGAAGTTAGACGTGAGGGAGCTGAGAAACTGTTAGCTGTATCTCCCAATGGAGTACTTGTTTGGCATTAAACATCTTTGATGCTATAGTTAAGCTATTCAATACAGAAATCAAATTGACAGATACTTTCCATGTAGCTGAGTGTGTCACACATGAAAGATCTGGCATATTCAAAAGACTCTGACTTCACTATAATCATTTGTATTGTAGTTTTTACACTCATCATTACATGGAATTCTCAAAATCATGGTTAAAAAAGATTCCTAAAATTAAAATCTGTCCAAAATTTGGGGGGAAAAAGGATCTCTTTCTAAATAGATAAAAGTTATTATTGCAGTTTTGATGTAGAACCCACTTTGAGACAGGCACAGCCCAATGCTTCTCTGCTAACTGTGAGATTTGCTCTGCTTAAGAATTCTGAAACTAGATGAGCAAGGAAGTCAGGACCAAGAGGGGTGCACCCACCCACGGAGACA
>NC_022031.1:35349931-35365367 GCF_000317375.1 Microtus ochrogaster
CTCCTCTTTTTCTTTTCCTCTCATTCTATTTCAGGAGTTTGTACAGTTTTGTTTACCTTAATATCAAGAAAAGGAACCTTTTTATTTGTTTTTGTTTTTTTCAAACTGGGTTATTCTGTTTAACAGCCCTCACTGTCCAAGAAGTAGCTCTGAAGACCAGGTTGGAAATTTTTTTTTAATTGCTATGAAAATAATTTTAAGTATGGAATTAGGTTCTTTATTCTGGCAAAGAAATCAGGAGAAGTGTAGGAATCCAGGGAAAATTGTGGTGAAAACATAACCTATAGGTAGTAAGAAATAGGTACAGAAGAATATCCACACATTGCAGAAAGCAAAATCTGTGAAACGTAACACAAATAAGGGAAGACCTGAAGTGCAGGGGTTTGCTTGGCCTTTTTCTGTGTCCTTTTTTTTTTTTTTGACAAACATGCAAATGTGTGTGTTAGTTAAAGTTTCTTCTGATGTGGAAAAAAAAAAAACAAAAAAAAAAAAACAAAAACATGCCCCAAATGCAACTTGGGAAAGAAAGCATTTATCAAATCTCATAGCATATAGTCTATCTTCTAAGGAATATTGTTCTTCATGAATTCCTCACCCTGCTCTCCTTTATGCAGAACTACCAGTCCAATGTTCACATACCACCCAAAACAGTCTGGCCTCGCCTACAGCAGGATCTAATGGAGACATTTTCTTAATTGATGATTTTTCATTTCAAATAACTCTAGATTATGTCAAGTAGATGTAAGACTACACAACACAAAACATGCGTATGGGTTTGTTCAAATATTTTTTCCTTTTGTTTCCTAAAACTTCTGTATAAAAATCCATTCAAGAACTTTTATTTTGAGACAATCTTATAGATCACAGGTTGGCCTTGAACTTAAGATAGCTTTGAACTCTTGATAGTCCTGCTTGATTTCACAAGTGCTAGTATTACAGGACTTGAGACCCTCAATTGGCTTAAAATTATTTTCAGGAAGTAGCAAAAAAAAAAGCAATTAGTCATCTTTTCTATAGAATGGCCTCAGAATTCTTACAATTTAAGCCACATATTAGAAAGTTAATATATAGGATTTTAAAATAGATGAGTAGTAAAATTTAGAGCTTCAAAAAAAGCAAAAAGTTGATCTTGTGTAATTACATCATGCAAAATAAGCGTGAAGAAAATATTATCTTAAAATGCTTTCCTCCAGAAGCAATTCATTAGTTTTAAAAAAATTTCTCAGCCAAATGCAGAATTTAAGGAAAGACTTCATTTAATGAAGCAGAAAACATATTTTCTTAAATCAAAATATATTCATGATCATTTTGTATTCATGCTATGCATGAGATTTTTCATATACTTACACAAATACCCAAATATATTGCTTTATTTCAAGCCACAAGCTGTTAGTCTTCTTAATGTAATGTATTCCAGTATAATTTTGTAAGGGTTAGTGCACGGCCTGGAGAATGAACTCTCAGATTTAAGTTGAAAAATAAATTGCATTACTCTTCTCCTTCTGCTATTTTAGGGGAAAATAATGGTTTAGGACAAGCAAGTCAATTTATTCTGAATTCACTGCTCCCTGAAGAATTCTTCTCTAGGAATGCAATGTAAATAAATCTAGCTTCTCAAATTTAAACAGATAGGTACATAGGTCAATACATCATGATAATAGGTCCTTAAATTGATAGATAGATGATACATGATGAAAAATATGGAAGCAGTTGAGAAGAAAACAATTTAGACTTTATTAAGTCTAGCGCCCAAAACACAATGCAAAAATACACGTTTTCATATACACAATGTATCTCTTTGTCTCTTTTAATATTTTTTGCTGTTCATTCATCTATATGTATTTGTGTATCTGTGCGTTGGTAAACAAATCTGTGTGACTGTCCCCAACAGCTAGAAGAGGGTATCAGGTTCCCTGGAACTCGAGTAAATGTGGATATAAGCATCCAATAGTAGGTGCTTAGGAACTGATTTCCAGTCTTCTGGAAGAACACAAACACTATCAAACTCAGAGCCATCTCTACAGGTCCTTTTTGTGTTTTTCTATTAATCACCAGCTAAATGTCATCCTTCCCAGTAAAGTCATAAGAGTCAATCATACTCGAAAAAGTGTTTTAACCAGTTTATTCTCCTATTATATGCCATGGTTTAAAAAAAAAAAAACCTTGCAATTATTTGTCTGGGGTTTGTTTTGTCTTAATACAAATTTAAATATTAAAAAATGTTATTAGGGAAAACTTACATTTATTACCATTTAAAGATTTTGTCATTTGAGTTTGATCAATTGTCTTGTCTTGTAATCTTAAATGTGACTAGGAGAAGAATGACTGTTAAAAATATGAGCCTGGATCAAAAATGACTTGGAGAATAAATGTGCTTGCCACTGACCTTGAGAAGGTCAGAGTAGAAAACATACTCTCACAAGTTCTCCTCTGACCCTATTTCCATGTCTATGAACACATTTTCACAAATAAGGAAATGTAATGAAAATTTTCATTCATAAAAGAATATATACCTGCCTGAAATAGTAACTACATTTCAAAAAGAATTATATTTCATTGTATCCCTGTTGAAAATAATAGAAAAAGTAAGTTATGGAATTTGAACTAAAATGAAATATCTTGTTGTTTTTATGCCAGTGATGGCTATTAAAAAACAGTTATCCACTCAAGAATAGAATATTATGAATTGGGATATATTAAAACCTTTAGTAAGATTTATTTGGAATATAATATTTTTAAAAAAAATATAAACTGTAAAGTCATCGGAGTGAGGCAATACTGAGGAGTTAAGGAATCATTTATACCCTGAGAGGAAAATAATACTAGATTAAAAAATTAAAAATGAAATAAAATTATTTTAATTTTAGTTATTATCACTTATAAAAAGTGTCTGCAGGTATCAGTACTTCAATTTAAAAATAAAGTGGTCATTCATTTTAATAGTATTCAAACTAGGAAGTAAAATTAACTCAAATTGTTCAAACTACTTAAATCATTTTATCAGACTCTCTCCCTGTAGGAGGATAATTTGATTTAAAAAGATTGAAGTAATGACTGAGGCATAGATCTCTAGGTATTTAACAGATAAATGAAGCAGATTAAAGTGAAACAAGTGAGATACATTTAATGTGAATATTTACATTTAGGCTTCTTTTCTTTAGATAGTAGTTCATTTCTTTACATGGCTACTGCTTAGAAGACTTCTAATGACCATATTAAGGAAAAAATCATATTTATTTATTTATTTTTGTTATTTTGAGACAGGGTTTCTCTGTAGCTTTGGAGCCTGTCCTGGAACTAGCTCTTGTAGACCAGACTGGCCTCGAACTCACAGACATCTGCCTGCCTCTGCCTCCTGAATGCTGAGATTAAAGGTGTATGCCACCACTGCCTGGGCAAAAACCATAATAATTTAGAACACAAAGGATCAATTAAAAATATCATAATCTGGTTATACAATCTCGTTATATACTTTTCAAAGCTCATTATGATAGAAGGAAGAGGAAATTGGTAGTGGCTTGGCTTGAAGACTCTGCTTTTTTACCAACAAAATAGCCTTTAGTGTGAACATTTTGTCTACAAAAGCCTGCTGATGGCATGAACTGCCTCCTCCTAGACTGAGCACTTAATGATCCCATGTGTCTAAAGCACTGTAAAGAATAAACTTATATAAATGGAAGGTATTGGGTTTAGGGGTGTTTCTGCTTGTTTGTTTGATTTCTTTTTTGTGTTGTTGTTGGTGGTGGTGGGGGGTGGTTTTTTGTTTGTTTGTTTGTTTTTTGAGACAGGGTTTCTCTGTAGTTTTGGAATCTGTCCTGGATATAGCTCTTGTAGCCCGGCCTGGCCTCGACCTCACAGAGATCTGCATGCCTCTGAGTCCTGAGTGTTGGAATTAAAGGAGTGCAAAACCACCTCTCTACTGGAAGGTCTTGTTTTTATTGATAATTCTTTTATTGCTTATACAGATCCTCATCATCCATAAAGCAAACTATCCCACTGTTTGTAATTAATTCAAATTGTTATTATTTGGCTGAAATAAAAGCGAATAAGTAATCTGTAAATCAAATGATATCATCTCATGAGTAATTTAAAGTAAAACAACACAAGTATACAACTGCCAGGCCTTTTAAGTATTTATTATGCTTGCCTTCATTAATCACCGGAATCAACCATGATTCCTGTTATAGACATTACAGTAGAAAGATAATGACAGCAGCACATTAGTTATGTTGCAGGAACTCTTTTGACTCCTTCGGCCAATAGCTGCTGAGATACCAGCCCATTGGGGCGTGGTCTCTCTTTCTTTAAAAAAAAAGCAGCAACTGCCCTAGCTTGCTGTCAGCTTCCGGTGACTAGGCTCCTTTTTTGATTGTGCAGAGGGCTGTTGTCTGAGGCAGTGATCTGTGAGTTTTTCCCCATTAAATAAATAACCATTCTATTAATAATAATTCCAAACTGGTGTGGGATTGTTTGTGACTTACGCCTTCAGGTAACCAGCAAACTAGTCCCCTTGTTGGCTGGAATCAGAAACAATGGAGTTAGGAATTGCTCAAGGAATAGAGTCAGAAGAACTTAGAATTGTTTCACTGAGGAAAGTCTCTGAAGTTCCCAGTTTCCTGATTTCTACGCTCTAAAGTAAATTGTGAGCTTAAGAATCACTGAAAGTAAAGGTAGATATGAACATTAGCTGTGAGACCATACGTTAGAGGGTAGCAAGGAAAGGAATACGAGGAGGTCCGGATAAACACTAACAGCTATTTGAAAGATCATATGGAAACCTATTGCAATTTAAGCTTCCAAAAATATTTATGAATTTGTAGGTCATCTAAGTGAAACTGCCAAATGATGGGAAAAGAGCCCCATCTGGATATCTCTCATTACCAAATGAAGCGTCTAGTAACAGGAATGGGTTACAGGTTATCTAGGTTTGGGCCAAAGGGATCCTATAGGAATCCCCAAATAACAGGCTATTGCCAAATTGGCTCACCAGAAACAGACAATAAGATTCTATTGTAAAACACAACACCTAAGCAAATCATTCAACATGGAGAAGTTGAGCTTGAGCCTACATGTACAGACTAGTGGTATGGAAAAATACTCTGAATTCTCTTTACTCAAAAGAGAAATATAAATACCAACCCTGCTACAAACTCTTCATTTCACAATGGTGACCTGCCTCCAAGACATACTGAGCCAATTGTGGCACGAAGTTTGAGGGCATAATCAACCAGTCTCTGTTTTGACTTAAGGCCTACTCCATGAGAGGGAACCCACCTCTGATGCTGATTGGCAAATACCTGCGACTAGGGAGCCTAAGAACCTAGGGGGAAACAAATACTACTATTATATTAAAGGAGCAGAGCAGTCAATTGATGCCTCATGACCTTCTGCTATAATCATAACTTCATCCCTTGCTCAGCCATTGTCTTCTCCTGAAGTAGATGGGATTAAAAAGAGACCTACAGCCAGAAAATATCTCCGAAAGTCTGAGACCTTAGAACACTCAGTCCCAACAAGGGACGCCTCTATCAGATTCCTCCCCTCAGGGCTCAGGGAACTCTGTGCAAGAGGAGCCTGAAAGAGTGTAAGAGTCAGAGGGAAAAGAGGACAATAAGGCCTTCAAGATATAACAGAGCTGGCTGACATATGAACTCAGAGACTGATACAGCAGGCACAGGACCTGAACATGTCTGCATAACCTAGGCTCCGAGACCTCAGAAGAAAACTGTACATGCCCCCACATCCCTAACTCAGATACTGTCTTTAATTGAGAGCAACTTGTAAATGGAAAATTTGTTTGTTTGTTTTTTTTTCCAGTGGGCTATCAATGGGAAAAACACACCCTCCTAAAGGTAGGCTCCATGCCCAGCAATTTGTGGCCAATAAAAAACAAACCCAATGACATTTTTGGAATTTCATTGTTTCATAATGGTTGTTAAGTCGTGGATTTTTCTATTTTGTTAGTTCTACTTTCCGTAAATATTATGGCTCACAGTTTTGTGTTTTATGGTATTTGTGTGTTCATGGACATGTGTGTTTCTCTGTCTTATGAATATCATTCATGCATTCAGGAGTCCCATATATGAATATATGCAGAAGACTTTTTTTTATTTGGTTGTTTTTTTTCCTATTCTGAATTGACTATTTTTGTTTTATTTTAGACTATATTATTCCTTAGATGTATCTTTGTTTAGTAAGGAGAAACAGAAAGTGTTTAAGTTCAAAAGGGAATGGAAGAGGGGAGGAAACTGGAGGAGCAGAGTGGGAGAAACAGTAATCTGAATATATTTTATAAAAAAAAATCTATTTTCTGTAAAAGAAAAAATAACGCGAGAAGATAAAATGACCATATTTAAATTGTGCTGACAGTTTATCCAACATAATAAATTGATGGACGTTTGTCATCCTGAGCCTTAAACAGTTTTCTGGAGCTGGGGACTTTCAACATCAATATTCAGTTTCCTGGATGACAGCAGAGTGGTAGGGTGTAGGTCCACAGATAGGAAAACAGAAAGATGGAAAAACAATAAATAAAAGGAATTTGGGAAAGATACATGGGGATTATTGACAATTACTTGCTATCAAAAGAGAAAAATGAGAACAAAGATATACCTGTGTTGTTATATTTGGATGTATTTATCAATTAAGCAAATGATGCTTTATGTGAGTGTAGTGTACAACATTGGAAGATATAATTTCAGGAGGATGAAATTTCTGGTCATTCAAAAAATACTTCACATTAATTCATGCTAACTTTTACGTTGCCATAGGAAATGTGTAGGTTCAATAATGGCATCAATTATTCACTTGGCAAACTTGGGTGATTTTTATATCAGAAAATATTTTTTTTAATTTATTTATTTATTGAGGATTTCTGCCTCCTCCCCGCCACCGCCTCCCATTTCCCTCCCCCTCCCCCGATTAAGTCCCTCTCCCTCATCAGCTTGAAGAGCCATCAGGGTTCCCTGACCTGTGGGAAGTCCAAGGACCGCCCACCTCCATCCAGGTTTAGTAAGTTGAGCATCCAAACCACCCAGGCCCCCCCAAAGCCAGCACGTGCAGTAGGATCAAAAACCCATTGCCATTGTTCTTGAGTTCTCAGTAGTCCTCATTGTCCGCTATGTTCAGCAAGTCCGGTTTTATCCCAAGCTTTTTCAGACTCAGGCCAGCTGGCCTTGGTGAATTCCCGAAAGAACATCCCCATTGTCTCAGAATGTGGGTGTACCCCTCGCGGTCCTGAGTTCCTTGCTCGTGCTCCCCCTCCTTCTGCTCCTGATTTGGACCTTGAGATTTCTGTCCGGTGCTCCAATTTGGGTCTCTGTCTCTGTCTCCTTTCATCGCCTGATGAAGGTTAATATTCAGGGGGATGCCTATATGTTTGTCTTTGGATTCACCTTCTTATTTAGCTTCTCTAGGAATGCGAATTATAAGCCCACTGTCCTTTAATTATGGCTAGAAACCAAATATGAGTGAGTACATCCCATGTTCCTCTTTTTGGGTCTGGCTTACCTCACTCAGGATTGTGTTTTCTATTTCCATCCATTTGTATGCAAACTTCAAGAAGTTCTTGTTTTTTACTGCTGAGTAGTACTCTAATATGTATATATTCCATACTTTCTTCATCCATTCTTCTATTGAAGGGCATCTAGGTTGTTTCCAGGTTCTGGCTATTACAAACAATGCTGCTATGAACATAGTTGAGCATATACTTTTGTTGTATGATGGGGCCTCTCTTGGGTATATTCCCAAGAGTGGTATTGCTGGGTCCAGGGGTAGGTTGATCTCGAATTTCCTGAGGAATCGCCACACTGCTTTCCAGAGTGGTTGCACAAGTTTGCATTCCCACCAGCAATGGATGAGTGTACCCCTTTCTCCACACCCTCTCCAGCAAAGGCTATCATTGGTGTTTTTCATTTTAGCCATTCTGACAGGTGTAAGATGGTATCTTAAAGTTGTCTTGATTTGCATTTCCCTGATCACTAAGGAAGTTGAGCATGACCTTAAGTGTCTTTTGGCCATTTGAACTTCTTCTGTTGAGAATTCTCTGTTCAGCTCAGTGCCCCGTTTTATAATTGGGTTGGTTAGCCTTTTACAGTCTAATCAGAAAATATTTTGAGACATTTATTTATTTGTTCATGTGTATGTGTATTACTATGTGTGTTGCTTACATGTGGGATTCAGAGACCAACTGGCAGGACCCAGTTTTCTCCTTTGACCATAGATAAATGAGAAGATTAACAGAAAGCTACTTTCAACACAGAAATATCTAGAATTATATATAAAACTGTATCAAGTAATAAATATTCATGTAGGTGATACTGAAGAAATATTTGGAGTCCTTATAATAGTGATTTTGTAATTCCTACTAAACTGAATATAGAAAAATAAATATTTTATGTTATTATTCTAACACATTTTAAGCAAAACCTTTGTCTACTATGACAAAATGACAGGCTGCAATACAGTCGTGTTCCAATTCTGCAATAAAAATAATAACGTTTTCCTAAGATATGCTATCTCTTCTTGGTAATGATTTGAAAAAAGTGAGAAAAGAAAGGGTCTGTAGATGTGACTAACAGAAATAGCATTTACTGGTAACAATAAAACCTTTGTTTTGTGCTAATTTGTACCAAATGAGAAGGCTGTGGAGGACACACATTTTCCTTTTATATTTCTGGAAAATTTCTATAGTCATTCAGTTTGTATGTTTGTACACACAGCTCACATTCTTCCTCTCAGATGGCTAAAGAAAGAGAAAGACCACTACAGAAGACTGGCTTTGTTAGTAGTGAATCCCTGCAGAATTCACATCCAGCTCCAGATATTTCTTATTCCATTTCAAATTACCAAAGCTTCATCCAAGACAGGAATATTTAGTTTTAAAGAAAGCCCTGTGAAGTTTAGAACCAACCTCCCCTCAGTGCAAAAAAAAAAGGGGGCTCTCATTTTATTTTATAATAACACAGCACTAAAATCACTCCTCAAAATATAATTGCAAATATGCATTAACTGTGAGAGTTCTGAATAAAACTCATAAAATCTGTTTCCTTTCACTTCTCAGCCTCTAATTTGCAAAGATGAAAAACCTTTCAATCAATCTGAAAAGAAGTGCTCTGGGGACAAAACAGAGGGGAGAAGGCCACTTCAAATACATATGATGGTAGATGGTCCTGTCCGCAGTTATTAGAAGGGAGAGGAAAAAATCCATGCCAAGATAGGTTTTATATTCATTATTATATAAGCAGGACTGTGGTTTGGATTTGAACTATCTCCTAATAAAAGGCTCATGTGTTGAAGCCTTGATTCTCTCATGTAGCAGATTTAAACATTGAGCAATGACTGGGCCATACAAGCCCTGACATAAGCACTCTATGGATTCATTTGATGACATTTTACGAAGGTTGTGAAAAGGAAGGAAGTCAGGTTTATTTCTTTGCAGGAAAGTACCTGGAGCCTGTCTTTGTTTACCTGTGTCTTACCTTTCTCTGTTCCTGGCTCCCTAAAGGTGAGTAGCATCCTTTACAGTAACTCTCACAGTGTTGTGATATTTTTCCTGGCCACAAACCTTTTTTAACCATTTATAGCACATTTTGTGGTCACACTTGCCTACCACTTTCTCTTACACTTTTCCCACATCAATCTACCGTCTTCCGCTCAACAAGTCTTAATACCAATAGAAATATTGTTTCTCTTTTACTTACTTATAGGTTTTCATTTTTTTGTTTTGTTTTGATTTTAAACCTACCAAGTTTAGAAGAAAATACCCATTTGGACATTGGAATACAGGCTACTCAAAAATAGCTACACCACAGTAGACAATGAATCTTCTTTACCCCTGATATCAACCACAATCAGTTCCCTAGAGAGGGTTCTTTGCCCAATGAACTCTCTTCCACCCTTAGCTGAATAGAAAACTATAGTTTCCTAGTGACTGGCATTAATAAATTCTGTAGTTACTTTTGGGGATCATTGATCATAACAATGGGAACAGAATAATATCTAATAATTCAGCTCTAGTTGGCTCATTTTCTTATTTTTACCCTATTATTGAAAAAATAAGTTCTTTTCTTATATAATATATCTTGACTGTAACTTCCCTTCCCTCTGCTCCTCCTAGTTTCACCTCCTCTCCCCTCTGGATGCACTTCTTCTCTGTCTCTCATTAGAAAGAACAGGCTTCTAAAATAAAACAACCAAACATGACAAAAAATATGATAAAATAAGGCAAAAAAAAAATCTCACCTAGGCTGGATAAGGAAATCCAATGGAAGGAAAATAAACAAACACAAGAATGAGATACCTACTCGATCATGCATTTGGGAGTCCCATAAAACTATTATATATATGCAGAAGACTTGATAGAGACACGTGTAGACCCTGTGCTTGCTGCTTCTGCCTTATGCGTTCATTAGGGCCTTGCTTTCCTGGTGTTTGTCATCCCCTCTGCCTTTTATAATCTTTCCACCTCTTCTACTGCATGGTTTTTTTTAAATCTGAGGGAAGTGATTTAATAGAGTAATCTGATTTAAAGTCTCTATCTCTGGACAATGTCTGCTTATGGGTCTCTGCATCGGTTCCTGTCTGCTGACTGAGGAAGCGTCTCTGTTGATGACTGAATAAGGCACTAACATATGACTATAGCAGAATATATATTCTTTTTTTTTAAATATTTATTTATTAAGTATACAATATTCTGTTTGCATATATGCCTGCAAGCCAGAAGAGGGCATCAGATCTCATTACAGATGGTTGTGAGCCACCATGTGGTTGCTGGGAATTGAACTCAGTACCTTTGGAAGAGCAGGCAATGCTCTTAACCACTGAGCCATCTCTCCAGCCCCAGAATATATATTCTAATAGTGCTTCAGTTCTGCCCTGTCTCTGGGCTATCTAGTCTAGGGCAGTGGAGGCAAAGGAATTGTAAAGTATTCAACCAATGTCTGATTTGACTAAAGGTTCAATCCCTGAGTTGGAACTCATGCCCGATAATGCTTGAGAACCTCAGACTAGACAACCGAGACACCTAGGGTAAAATCCATTTTTAAACTGATTTGGGCTAATTTTGATAGTAGTAGTACCTTAATTTAGATTTAGTGAACATTTTAAATATGCTCCTCATTCTTTTTTGTTCTTACAATAACAGAATATCTCATTTAAGATATGGTGCATCCAATTAAAATGCGTAAACAAAATACATCAAAACAAAAATATATCAAAATAAAAATGTTTGTTAGTCCCTTAATAAACATTTAGTGCATACCAATGAAATGGTGAACAGATTACCTGACATATTTGTATTCTGTTCTATGGTGGTCAGCTATATCTGGGCATGGATTGCTGTGGAGTTTAGTTGATATATCCAGTGTCATTCTATTACTGAAAACTAATTTCACCCTTTTTTTCTTAATTCATCTATTTTTGTTTGTTTTTGTTTTGTTTTGATGTTTTTTTTGTTTCCTTTTTGTACTTTTGTTTTTTAGTTTATATTTTTAATTAAAGAGAACATAAAATAGGATAAGAAGAAGGTGAAGAAAATTGAGAGCCTTGGGGGAGAGGGTAGACTATGGTCAAAATATACTATATGAAAGCATATTTAAATATGTAAAATTTGAAATATAGAAAAGGTTTAATCAATTATGGCAGATTCCGTACTCATCTATTCTTTTTCTTTATATGAAAGGAGATACCTGAAGATAGTTAAAAGCTTATTTGCTTGCATTCTTGCCACTACATTCAGTGATTGATAAATATTAGTCCCTTAATCAACATTTAGTGCAAACAGAAGATTACCTGACAACTAGCCATTGCACTGGGGAACATAAGCAGGTACTCAGGGATTCTGGGCATGCTTACCTTATATGACTTCTTTCTTTTATTTCATTCATATTAATACCGTCAGGTATCCACTATGAAAATTAACATAATGAAACTTATCAACTCTGTACATTCCTTAGTATTTAATAGCTATTGCATTCTTTGCATAGTAAAATATATTACATTAGAAATATAAGTAACTTTATACATTTTTCATTCTATAGCTAAACATTTTTTCCCAATTTCATTTGGATTCCCTTTGCACTCAGATGTAAAAAAGAAAACTATTATAGACATTCTTTTTTTCCTTTCTTTTTTTCTTTTTTTTCCTTTTTTTCTTACATGAACTATTTTAAGAATACAAACCTTATTCTCTGTAGATAGATATTTAATGGTTTGAATTTAGGGCTATGTGAAAATGTATGTTAAAAAAGTAAGTGAAATTAGAAAATAGTCTCTAAAATGATTTTTATTATTTGCATTTAAGCCAGAAAAGTACAAACACTATTGTTGCTGAATATTTAAGAGTCTGCATTTTTAATATTATACATTAGCCACACTAGTAGGTATAATAATCCCACACTATAGTTTTCACTTGTGTAATCTGTCCATTAATAATGCAGAGTATATTTTCATGTGTTTGGTCTCAAGGCTATGTTGGTATATGAGATGTAAATTTCAGTAGCATGGGCGATTTTCCAAAGTTGTATTCAAAGATTTTGAAATGTAATAAAATTTGAAAAATGAAGCACATGAGCATTCATGCTTAGAGCATGAATTTTAACATTCGCTATTCTTTCTTTATCAAGCATGACTATATCCCATCAACATTCTAGCTGTCTGTTTGCATGACCTCTTCCTGAGGAAGTGTTAAAGATGTCCATATGCCCCAAATAGGGTATTAAGGGCAAGCCAAGGTAACAGTTTCACCGAAGTAGAACTTAGTAAGCAGCAGAGTTTAATTGGATTACATGCAGAACTGGGTGAGAGTTTACTGGCAGGAGCATAGGTGACCGCAAAGCAGCTGTGTCACAGAAAGCCCTACCCTTTCATGGATAATAGGCTTATAAATGAAGCATCTTTCAGGTAGTCTCCTAGTCTTTGTAAATTCTAGCATTATTCTTGTTTTTATCAAAGCTTCATATTCACATTTTCCTCATTAATTTAAATAGCTAAAGTATTTATGTGGGGACACTTATCTATTAGTTCTTCAGTATTTTATGTAAAATTTATGATAATTATTTTAAATAATTTCATACCTAAATGTTATATTCATTTCATTCCCATCTTCACTTTTTTCCTTTCAACTCTGGTGTCTCTACTCCCTCTCAAATTTATGATGTCGTCTTTAATTTTTGTTGCATACACATATTACATGCATTTGTATATACAAATATATTCTACTGATTCCATCTGGTGTTGCTCATATGTGTATATGTTTAAGCCTCACTGTTTGATGAAAATTTGAAAGAGCTTACAGACAAATATCATTGGCTTGACATTTTGAAAAAGATAAGAAAATCCAGCATCATGTGTACATATAATACATAAGAACAACAGTCCATTTTACATTTTACTGTCATAAAATCAGTAAATTACACACTTGGAACTCTATAAAACACACATTTGAGAAAGAACATAAAGATAACACAAAGGTTTATATGGATAAGGAATTGAAAACGTAACACAATTTACTGTATTATATTCGATTATAGAAATGTTCTGAAATGAGTTGCATTAAATGATTCTTGCTTGCTTCATGATTAGCCATGAGTTTCTCAGAGATTAAATTCATGTGAGGCAGCCTCCGGATGACCTTCAGATGGATCTGGCTCAGTGCTCTAACAACTCTTTTTGGGCTTTAAAATCCTCGGATAAACTAGGTGCTCAGATCACTGGTTTCAACCTCCTGATAACTTTGAGTTAGTGCTTCGACGGATAACTGTAAATTGCTGAGTTTCTAAATCTAACAAAAATAAATTGTTCTGAACACAGTGTTGCAGTATCTATATAATTTCCCTAAATCCTCATTGTTCCTACGATATCTCATTCTCACTATAACAATGATCAGCAGACTCTTCTTGCTTGTCTGCATGGTACACTGAGACAGATACTTTTACTTTCTTAAGTGATTGCAACAATGAAAGAAACCTATGCTGTGTTCTTGGTACTGTGGAAATATGGTACTGAAAGCATTAGACAGATAGAGTAAGCTGTCGATTTTCAGAAACGCACTGTTCTGGTCAGAATAAAATGTCATCTCTATAATTTCAAAAATACAGAATCTTACTGGTCCTGTTTCCATCAAAACAGATAAGTTTACATACCCTCCTCCCTTGATTCCGAGACTGTCCTTGGATTCCAGAAAATACAGATAGTATTGAAGCTAAGTAGCTCTAATAAGTTACCCCTACATAGCTGAAGCCCATTTATCAGTATTTTTCTTGCTTTGAAGCTTGTTTTTCTCTGAAACTAATAAAGCTAATTCAGCTTTTATTTGAGTAGCATTAACCTATTTCCTTTTATTTCCTTTAAGTCTAGACAGGATCATGTTAAAATGAGTGTTTGGGAGAAAACTGATAGATAGATAGATAGATAGATAGATAGATAGATAGATAGATAGATAGATAGATAGATAGATAGACCCTAACCAGCAAAACATGCATATTGAAGAGGATATTGAATCCCCTTTGGCTCAATGAGTTACCCTCAAGGACCACTAGGAGACAGAAACACAGCCTACGTTTCTTTCTTTGTTGATCACTTAAGAAAATAAATGTTCCTGTCTCAGTGTACTGTGCAGACAATAATGAAGAGGCTGCTGCATCCCTGTTATAATGAGGATGGGACATTGTAGGAATAATGAGGATTTAGGAAAATTATACAGATACTTAAACTCCTTGTTTAGAACAATTTTTTGTTGAATTTGGAAACTCAACAATTTAGTTACGAACCAAAGCACAATCTGCTGAATAGAGGCAGATGCACAGTTTACACAAGATACAGGGACAATTTTGACTCGACTTAGTTTGTGCATATGTTATAAAGGCTGTGAGGAAATTCTGCCAACTCCGTGTCTCTTATCAACCTGGTAGCAGGCTTAGAATGCACAGACATTGAAACATAACTTCGTATAGTTATTGCAGAATCAATATGAAAATGTATTTTAAAAATGTGTAGCAAACATGACTCTGTATGGTTCTGTCTCTGTTGTTTGACAACATAGATTATGAATGCAAATGAATAAACTAGAGGGATATTCATAACCTGTAAATAAAGATAGAAATAATATTATTTGTTTTTTATTTATAACACATGACATTTAATTACTATTTGTTACATTTAATATGCTTATTATATTGTTGGATAAAAAGATAGATGTTTTATCATTATTAACATTAGTTATGGTAGAATAAAAACCACATGAGCATAACAAACATTCCTGTCTCAAATACCAGCTATGTACTGAGGTACCTCAGTCTTTGACATATAATAGAAACACAAGCTTGTTGAAATAAGAGCTGCAGAGCTGTGTCTTCTGCACCCGGCCGCCCACATGGCTAGCTTAGCTTATGCCCCGAAATAATTACACGGAAACTGTATTCTTTTAATCACTGCCTGA
>NC_022031.1:35368377-35372910 GCF_000317375.1 Microtus ochrogaster
ATCCTGTTCTGTTTTCTCCGCCTACCTAAGGGTTGGCCTATGAAATGGGCCTAGGCAGTTTCTTTATTAATAAGAAATCATTCCCACATCACAAGCTCAAACTCTGCTTTTTGTATCATGATTTGCTGGTTGAGAATTTATGTGCAAGAATGGAATTACAGTTGTACAGCCATAACTATCTATTCTATATCCTTTCCTAGGGAAATCTATTCATGACCCCATTCCCTACTCAATATTTAATCTCTGTGGTTATGTGGATTGTCATTTGGTAATCATTAACTTAACAGTTAACGTCCATATCACTCAGGATGATTTTATCTTGTTCTATCTGTTAACCAGAGAATTTCATGATTTGACCATTCTAATGGCTCAGGAATAATTCATTTTGTAAATATACCAGATTCCCCTTATCCATTGAGCTGCTGAAGGGCATCTGTGCTGTTTGTTTATTAAGAATAGAACAGAAATTAACAATATTGGGTAAGTATCTCCGGTATGATGATGCATCTTTTAGTAGTACCCAAGAGTAGTAGAGCTGGATTTTGAGACAAATGGATATTTATCTTTCTAAAGAGGTACTGCAATGATTTACCATGTGACTGAACATGTTTGCACACACACCTGAAATTGATGAAAATGATGTTTTTCTTACTTGTCGGCATGTGATGCCAGTTGCTTCAATAATTAAGGGGGCGGTGCTACAGGAACTCCTTCAGCCAGGAGCCTTTAAGATACCAGTCCACTTGGGTGGCCATGGCTTCTTATACTATAAATGCTGATGTAAAGCATGTGCTCTATCTCTCTTCTGGTTGCTGGATTTGGTTTTTGTTCCCCGTTCATGCAGAAGACTGTGACCTGTGAGTCTACCCCTACATAAATAACCCTTGATTATACTCAGTTCCGAGCTAGTATGGGATTTCTTCTTCACCTATGAGCCCGGCTTAGTTGATTCTATGGGCTGAACTCCTAAGGGTTGGAAGGCTTTTAATGACTGCCCCTATTTTACTAGAGTTTATGGGTTTCTTTAAATTGCTTATCTGATCTTTATTTAACTTTAGTAAATCGTGTGTATTGAGAAAATTATCCATTTGTTTCAGAGTTTCAAACTTGGTGGAGTACAGGTTTTTAAAGTATGTCTAAGAGTCTCTGAATTTCCTGTTGTTATGTCTGTTTTTTGTCTCTGATTTTGCTGATTTGTGTCTTCTTCCTTTGTCTTTAAGATTTTTGATAAGGGCTTGTCAATCTATAGATTTCCTCAAAGAACCAGCTCTTTGTTTCAATGATTATTTGTACTTTTTATTCTTTTATTTCTACTTTATCAGTTTAAGGCCTGAATTTGATTATTTCTTGCTGTCAACTTCATCTGGACATGATTTCTCCCTTTTTGTGCCAGATTTTTCAAGTAAAATATTAAGTTACTAAGAATTTTCCAATATCTTTGTGTAGGCTCTTAGTGCTATGAACTTGCCTCTTAGAACTGCTTTCATTGTACCACGTAAGTTTTGGTATGTTGTTTGTTCATTTCCACTAAATTCTAAAAAATCTTTATTTCTTGATTTATTATTTTCATTCTATTGTGAGGTGTTCACTTTCTGGAGTTAGTAACTTTTCTATTGTTTCTATTACTATTGATGTCCATGAGTAATACTTGGTGGTGAGATATGAGGTGTTATTTACAATATTTTGTAATAAAATTCATATTAAATAATATGAATATGATACATTACATATTTTTTCTATCAAGTCTGTTTATACTTGCTTCTTGTATGATAATGTGGTCAGTTTTGTAGGAAATTCCATGAGGTGCTTAAACGGCAGTCTATTCTTTGTGTTTAGATGAAATGTTCTATAAATATCTGTTAGAAGCATTGGTTGGTAAGATCGTGTAACTTCAACATTTCTCTTTACTTTTCATGTGGAAGACAAGTCTATTGGTGGAAATGGGGTATTTAAGTCTCTTACTATCAGTGTGTGAGGTCCAACATGTGATCTAAGCTGTTTAGTAGTGTTCTATTTACAAACTTGTGTACGCTTATAACT
Organism: Microtus ochrogaster; assembly: GCF_000317375.1. Classification (NCBI taxonomy): domain Eukaryota; kingdom Metazoa; phylum Chordata; class Mammalia; order Rodentia; family Cricetidae; genus Microtus; species Microtus ochrogaster. Next base: position 35,370,418 of record NC_022031.1, read on the forward strand.
GTGGCAAAGATGTTAAGTATTGCAAAGTCCACTTGGTGGGTTTTATTTTATGAGTATGTAATGTCCTTCTATATCTAATTTGATTAGTTTTGAAGTCTATTTTTTTTCAGATATCAAAGTGACTGTCATAGCTTGCTTCTTGTGTCAATTTGTGTAGAGTATCTTTCCCTATTCTTTTACCCTAACGTAATGTTGGCACTTGATGCTATGTTGTGATTCCTGAATGTAGCAGGTGGGTGCACCTGTGTCTTTCTATTGGCAAATTGAGACAATTAATATTGATTGGTATCAATGAAGAGTGTTTGTTGGTTCCCTATTTTTTTCTGGTGTGTGTGTGTGTGTGTGTGTGTGTGTGTGTGTGTGTGTGCGATTTAATTTTTGATTTTCTAATCTGGGACTATTTATTGTTTGTGATTCTTAGTTACGGTTTTTTGTGTTGGTATACTGGTGTGTCTATGTATGAGTGTGTTTCCTCTCTAAAATTTCTGGTCTGTAATTAATTATTCTTTGCTTTTTCTTGGATTTGCATAACCTTTTTGGGTTGGAGTTTTTGTTTGAGCATCTTTTGAGGGACAGGATTTATAGCTAGATATTACTTAAATTTGGTTTTATCATGAAATGTTTTATTTTATACACTAGTTGTGATTGAAATTTCTGCTGTGTATGGTAATCTGGGAATGTTTAGAATGTGTAGAATATTTATTTGTTCAGGTTCTCTGGCTTTTAAAGTCTCCACTTGAAATTAAGCTTGACCAATATCATTACACCTTTTGTAATTCTATACTTGTAGTGTTTTTGTTATGCCCTGAGGGGATTTTCTTTATTGATCTAGTTTATTTAATGTTTAGTATGCTTCTTGTACCTTGAGAGGTATCTCATATTGCAAAGTAGAGAATTTTTATTCTATGTTTTTGTTGAAAATATTGTCTGTGTCTTTGTTTTGGTTTCTTTTTCTTCCTTTATTCCCAATAGTCTTATATCCGAATTTTTCGAAGAGTCCTGGTTTTTCTTCATTTTTTGTGAAAGAAGATTTTTAGACAAAACATTTTCTTTGACAGAGAAATTTATTTCTCCTAATGTGGCTTCAGTGTCTGAGATTCTCTCATACATCTCCTGTATTCTTCTTATGAACCTTGCCACTGAGATTCCTGCCTGTGTTCCTAAATTTTTCATTCCCAGATTTCCCACTTGGGTTTTCTTTTACAGTTTTATTTCTGATTTTAAGTCTTAAGAAGTTCTTTATTCTCTTCTTCAACTGTTTGTTTATATATCCATATATTTCTTTACTGGATTTTATTCATCTCTTTAAGAAATTTTATCATTATACAAAGGCTATGTCAAGGACGTTTGTATAATGTTTCAGCTATATTGAAATTCCCAGGTCTGTAGTGGTAAGGTACCTTGTTCCAGCAGAGATATGTTGGCCTCGTTGTTTTTGATTATGTGTGTTTTTTCCTAGAGTCTACACATCTAAGATTGTGAATATTGTAATTATAGGTGCTGGTCTTGTCTTTTTTGGGTGAATGTGTTGATACTTTGTTTCTGTTTCTTCTCTGGTTCTTAGCAGAGTGTGGTGGTTGTTTGTTGCAAGGTTGAATAGTCTTCTGAGGTTCTGATAGGCGTGACCTCTGAAGATTCAGTACTAGCATCCTCCTATTGTCAACATAATAACCTAGCTTGAAAATTTCTGGCTACTTCTGTTTTCTCAGGTTTGTTGTTGTTGTTGTTGTTATTGTTGTCTTTGATATGTTATAGCTTTTATACCAGCAGGGAAAGACACACAACTTCCAGGTGATAATTATTATAACAATATAAAATAACCTACTAGCAACATCTTCTTTGCCTAAAGCTCTTATCTCAATTAGGATCAATTGGCCACACATTCAGAGGAAGGAAGAAACGGATAGAGAACTGTATTGCCTACAGAAATTTGGAAAGCTCTGGAATTTTCCTAGGATTCTAAAAGGTCTTGGCATATTCAAAGCCATTCCAATGAAAAAAAATGTTGGTACAGTTTTTCACTTGCTAACCAGGATACTACACAAAGAGCTATTAGAAAGTACAAGCTTTGTTGTTGAGGAGTTGATGTTTGAGGATGTGATTTCAGACATATTTGTTTAGGACAGGAATAGTATGATCAAGACTATTAACAAAGATTCCAGTTAGTCATTGGCTATATACTCAGCTCTTCTTACCACAGTGAGAACTCAGAAGCCAGGCATAAAATTTAAAAACAGGAACTTAAAGATGAAAACAAGCAAAGGAACAAAGACAGAACAAAACAATTAAAATCAAATAGCCATCAGTGAAGCCAGTAGGCACACAGAAGTGACACGAGATCCATAAGTTTCATTGAGAAGAGTAGTAAAGAAAACATGAGTGGAGAGATGGCTCAGCGGTTAGGAGCATTGCCTGCTCTTCCAGAGGTCCTGAGTTCAATTCCCAGCAACCACATGGTGGCTCACAACCATCTGTAATGAGGTCTGGTGCCCT
>NC_022031.1:35373010-35379370 GCF_000317375.1 Microtus ochrogaster
GAATATTGTATACATAATAAATAAATAAATATTTTTTTAAAAAAAGAAAACATGAGGGGGAAAGATGAAATGTGAAATAGACTGAAACCAAACTTTGGGATCCTTGTGTGTGTGACTAAATGAGTCATTATATATGCGAGCTAAAATGTCCAGCGTTCACCAACACAGATTATGAGATACACAAACAGGAAATTATACCACAAATACAAAGGGCAGAAAAGAAAAAAATGCTTCCCTAAGATAGTCAAGAATATTTATAACTGACCCTAAATGAAATCTGGTACAGTCAACATGGGCAGAGAATACAAAACTATGTATAAGAAAAGTAGGGAAATATGTATCACAATACAGAATGACAAAGAGATAGGAAGTAAGTAGGATTCTGTTGTTGAAAGACAGCATGAATTAAACAGCACATTCTTTAAAATGACATTTTTCCCCCAGGAGATGAATGTTGACAGAAGTGATGACAAATCAACACAAATCATTCAGTCTGAGCAAAATAAAGTTATTAAACAAAATGAACGGGAAAAGATTCTTAACACATCAAACTATCAATGCTTGAAGAAACAAAAATTTCTATCATACTGATTTGATTATTATATATTATGTCCATATATAAAAATGTCATTCATGTCATTTATAGTTAAAATATTAAAGTGTATTGAAAATTTTAAGTACAAATAATATGTAATTCAACCAGACAATAGTATAAAATGTGCATATGTGTAGTGTGTGTATTAGAGAGAAAGAGAAATCCCATACCTCTATTAAAAGAAAAAGGCTCTGTAACAAAAGTTGCACCACCACAGAAACTCATTTAAAATGGAAAAAGAAGATAGAGATAAGGCTTCATGGTCAACAAGAAAAAAAGGCATCCTACAGAATGGGAAAAGATTTTCATCAACCCTACATCAGATAAAGGGCTGATCTCCAAAACATACAAAGAATAAAAATCCAATAAAAAAATGGGGTAAGACCTAAACAGAGAACTAAACAGAGGAATTTAAAATGGATGAAAGACACTTAAGAAAATGTTCAACATCCTTAGTCATCAGAAATGCAAATCAAAACAACTGAGATTCCATCTCACACCCATAAGAATGGCCAAATTCAAAAACACTGATGACAGCTTATGCTGCTGGAAAGAATGTGGAGTAAAGGGAAAACTCCTGCATTGCTGGTGGAAGTACAAACAGGTACAGCCCCTTTGGATATCAGTATGACAATTTCTCAGAAAATTAGGAAACAACCTACCTCAAGATCCAGAAATACCACTTTTGGGTTCATACCCAAAGGATACACAGTCATACCACAAGGACATGTGCTCAGCTGTGTTCATAGCAGCATTGTTTGTCATAGCCAGAGCCTGGAAAAACCTAGATGACTCTTTGACTGAAGAATAGATAAGGAAAAGGTGGTACATTTATACAATGTAGTACTACACAGCAGAAAAAAAGTAATGACATCTTGAATTTACAGGCAAATGGATGGATCTAGAAAAGATTATTTTGAGTGAAAAAACCCAGACACAGAAAGACAATTATCACATGTACTCACTCATAGCTGGTTTTTAAACATAAAGCAAAGAAAGCCAGCCTACAAACCACAATCCCAGTCCATTGAGGTTTTTTTCTATAATAACATGTATATTAATACTTATAACTCTGATAACAGTAATGAGAAGTAGGTAGCTATACTTTTTTCAGTTAACTTATGAATAAATTGATATAATCATGTAATCAATCATGCCCAAACTTCACCTCTGGTGAGTGTATGCAGAAACCCACCTCTCCATTCTAGGAGTATGACACACTGAAAATGTTTAATAAGGTCAACCTTTTATGGGCATAATTTGTATGTGTAGTTATAAACTTTATAGTATTGTGATGTTTATCACAGTTTAATCATGAGTAAAATTTATGTTTGCTTTTTTACTGGCTGAAGAGGCAATAACACGTTGAATAAATAAGTAGGAAAATAATTTCTGATTATTTTATGCTTATGTATTCAAATTTGCAAATAAAACATCTTTCTGAGATGGCACTAAAATTTGAATATAGACTTTCAATCTTATTGATGTCTAGAGTTTCTGACAAATAAAAGCTTTTAATGCTTATAAATGTCTTATTTTTTTATTTTAAAATTTTGTTTGTTTTATAATATGAAAACATGCAAATCTAGAATTTGGATTAATATAAGGTAACATTTTGAATATTAAATCTTCCTAGACATTTACTATGCTAACTTATGCTATTATACAAGAGATATTTTCAGTGCTGCAGTCAGTATTCCCCCAGGGAAAGTGAGTCTTACTTACAGAAAATCTTTGTTGTTATATAGTTTAAGAGATTTTTTTTATATTTTTTTTTTGTCTTACTGTGACTTGAATGCTTGCAAAATTTTAAGTCATTTGATGCCTAGGAGTCCCTTTAGGTTTGAGGAGTTTAACACTAATCTTTGCAGTATTGCTTCAATTTGTACATATTGAATCTTTCCAAAGTTTCCAAAAAGGCAGAGTAATTCACCATGCAAAGAAAAATATGCCGTATTCCCTGCTATTAGCCTTTTTCTTCCAAATAGATGCTATTATCCACTTCAGAAGAATTCATTTATATTTTTCTAATTGCTTGAAAATTTTATTAAACCCAGAAGTACATAAGTTGGTAGTTTCATTTCACCTTGCTGCTTTTGTATTTTAAGACTAGCATTGCCAAAACAAAGAAGAAAGTTCATCTTGTTTTTTTCTAATTTTAATAGTAATGTTTCCTATGTCAACTATTTTATATATCACTGTACTTAATCTTAATAAGTAGATCACATTAAAAAATGATGAAATTCATATTTATGTTCCTCAGGTAGCTTTTATCACACAATGAAGAAACTACCATAAAGATAAATTTTGTAATTTGAAAGTGTGCTGCTGTAGGTCTCAAAGTAATAAAAGGCATTTTATCCAATCCCTTCTTAGCCACATATCTTCAGTTGTGTTTATTATTTCCTTCACACTAGAAGTTAAGCTATTTTATAGCTCACCTCTCCACTTTTCCTTTTCATCTATAAATATGTATCTCCTCATTTCCTTCCTATAAATATGTATTTTAACATTCCACACGGACAGATGGGCCAATTACTAAAAAAGCCAACATGTTGGCCTGACATTAAACCTAGCCACTTGGGTGATTTAAATGTAAAATATTCAAATGTATAGAAAAAGAGTGTAAGAAAAGAAAAAATGCTGCCTTAATTTACTGGGAGTGAATATGGCCACTCATCTACACATTAATTGGCATATGCTCATGCATCTATGAACTTTTATATCCATCCATGTACATATGCTTTTATATTTTTTATTTAAAGTAAAATATATTTTCACTTATTCATAGTCTACCTTTGGTCTTAATATATTTTAGTTAAGCATCATCTGAGAATTTAACAGTGCTAAGGGGGTCATTATGAAATGCCTTTTTTCTACTGTCTTATAATAATTTCTCTGAATATTAATGAAGCATAATTCTACTGATACATTCAACATTAACATTTTGTTTTGAAAAACAAATGACTGTTTCTAAAGTTTACCAAATTGTTCTTTTCCCCTTTGTATAATACAGAATTGTTTTATCATGAATATTTCTCTTTCAACCATATGCTGTATGTTTAAACACTGTCTGTTCCTGTTTTATCCATATTTTCTATGTGTTTTCTTTTTATGTGTGTGTTTTCAGATTTTAATCAGTCACAATAGATTTATTTATTTTCTAGGTTATGCACTAAATATATGCATAATAAAGTATGTATTGGACAAACACACACACACACACACACACACACACACACACACACACACATATATATTGGTTTTTCGAGACAGGGTTTCTTTGTGGTTTTGGAGCCTGTCCTAGAACTAGCTCTTGTAGACCAGGCTGGTCTCGAACTCACAGAGATCCGCCTGCCTCTGCCTCCCGAGTGCTGGGATTAAAGGCGTGCACCACCACTGCGCGGCTACTTTTTTATATTTTGAGAAGTAGAAATTTAGTTTTCCCTATAAACTCAGATCTACTTTACAATTGTATTAGAAATTTACTCCCCAAGCTGTGGCTATTTTGAGTAATGCTGCTATGAATGCGGATGAGCAAATGTTCTTGTGATACAGGTCTGCATCCTTTCAGTCTATGCCAAAGAGTGGTATCGCTGGGTGTTAGGGCTGACTAATTCTCAATTTTCTGGAAAATAGCCAGACTGTATTCCTGGTGGTTGTATAAATGTACAGTCCAGCAGCAATGGAAGAGTGTTCCTCTTACTCTGCATCCTCTCCAGTATAAGCTATCATCAGTAATTTTGATTTTAGCCGTTCTGACTGGTTTAAGACGGTATCTCAGACTTATGTTGATGACTGCCTTAATTGTCATCATAGAACATTCATCCAGCAACTGATGGAAGCAGATGCAGAGATCCAGAGCTAAGCACTGGTGTGAGGTTCCGGAGAACAGTTGAAGGGAGGGAGGAGTGACAGTATGAGCAAAGGGGTCAAGACCATGATGAAGATACCCACTGAAACAGCTGACCTGAGCTAGTGAGAGCTCACTGACTCTGGACTGACAGCAGGGGAACCAGCATAAGGTCAAAATAGGTCTTCTGAATGTGGGTAACAGATATATGCCTGGCACAGTCATTTTGGCCACGGGCAGTGTGACCAGATATTTTTTTCCTAGTGTTTGAACTCGTTTTTGTGGAGCCCATTCTTTTTGGAGGGATACCTGGCTCAGCCTAAATATAGGAGGGAGGTCTTTGGTCCTGTTTCAAAGTAAAGTGTCAGACTTTGTTAAGTTCCCTTCAGAAAGCTTATCCTCTCTGAGGAGTGAATGGGAGTTGGGGTAGGGAGAAGGTATGGGGAGTGGGAGGAGGGGAGGTAGTGGGAACTGTTATAGGTAAGCAAAATGAGAAAAAAAAATCACTTTTTAAAAATTAATTTAAATTAAAAAAATGTTCCTCAATGAAAGAGTAGTGAAAAGTGGGATTTTGGTCAGGTCATGTGGGCTATTTCCATGAATGGATTAGTGCTGTTCTCATGGAGAATTATGAACTCAGGAAGAGATTGACTATAGATACATTTTTGAATTACTTAGTTCATCTTGGCTTTATCTGATTTAGACTTGAAGATATTAGTGCTGTGTCCTTCTTTAGCGGGAGAGGCACCGAAGAGAAGAAAATGTGGCTGACTTTTCAGGAAGGGGATTACGCTAGCCAGACTGATAGAAACACTGTTGGCAATAACGATCTGGAAGCACAGAGCTAGGACGTATGAAAAGCCAAAGCTACTAGAGGGATCCCAATGCAGGGTAAAACACAGTAAACTGTAGGGTTAAGCCAGCCCCTTTAGGGCGAGTTTGCCTGGGGCGGTTGTTTACAATAAATGGAGCACGCGGAGGCTGCGCGCTCCCTTTCTTTCCTACCTCCTGTGCTGCGCGGGAACTTCGATTCTTTAAGTTTTATTTAATAATTAAAATTGTATATATTCTTTAATATTTACCTGCATTTATTCACGCCGATACAGTAAACTTAATGGCACACTGTGAATGTGAGAGACAGAGACAGAAACAGAGCCATAAAGAGACTCCACAAGAAAGAACCAGCGTGTAGCTCTGTAGTTTTGCACCATGCAATTTACTCAGTTCTAGAATAACAGAATATAGAAACAAAACCCCACATTTGTAAAAAGAAAACAAACGGTAAAGATGCATAAAATAATCCAAACTAAGATTTCAGTCTGGCTTTCACTATGATTTGATGCTTAACAGGTATGATTCAATGTGTAATCAAGTATTAAAATTTTGTAAACCACACCCAGTACATAAATTATAGCCCATTTATAAGTCATTTTGCCATATACCTGTCATATAATATATCTTTATTTAATATGTGTTTAATTCTGTAAAGTCTATATTTTATTCTATATGAAGTATATATTAAGTCATTGAAATATGATTTTGATTATTAAATTTTATTTACGCAGACCAATTTGAAATTTCTTATTTTACCAGAAACATAGTTTTGGCACAGAAATGATGACACAATTACCGGATACACAATGTTTTCTAATTCAATCTAACATTTTTGATGTTGGATCCAGAATAAGTGAATAAATGTCAGGATAAAAGGGTTTTATTTTCTACGAGAATATGTAAGAGGGAACCTTTTTATAATTACTAATGTAAGAAATTTGAGTTTATCAAATCTTTGGTGGGAGTTTTCATGTATAAAAACTAATATAGGCCGGGCGATGGTGGCGCACGCCTTTAATCCCAGCACTTGGGAGGCAGAGGCAGGCGGATCTCTGTGAGTTCGAGACCAGCCTGGTCT
>NC_022031.1:35379470-35380621 GCF_000317375.1 Microtus ochrogaster
TGCCAGGACAGGCTCCAAAGCCACAGAGAAACCCTGTCTCGAAAAATAAATAAATAAATAAATAAATAAATAAATAAATACTAATATACGATGCATTTTTACTGAATTAAGTAATCCCTTTCATCCCAGTTGTTTAGAATTTGTTACATTTTCATATATGTGCATCAATAATAAAATCTGCTATGCCAAATTGGGCATATTAGTTTGATCAAATACTCCCCTTAATGTTACCTGTTGCCTCTGATGTATAACTCAAGCCCAGTGATTATAAGGAAGATAGCTAGTGAATGCCTCTTAAATCCACAAATAATTTATTTGATTGAAGGTTTCTGACAGCTTACAGTACCAAAGCATATAACATTGCTTTTCCAGAAGCTTTGATTTCAACCACAATCACTGTGCTCTGATCCTTGGGAAAGGTCAAACCCTTATAACTGCATCCATTTTGTGCTGAGTTATATTCTACCACTTGGCTCTCCACCATCTGGTAACAACAGAAAAGGAACGTGCATTAGTTGAATGGTCCCCTGCTTCTATTTCTCTTTCTTTCTGTGTACCCTAGATACTGCTTCCTGTAGTTATTAATGGACACTCCTAGACTTTTAGACAAGTTGGTTAAGTATCATCCCTTTTTAGTTAATAGTGTTGAGTTGTTTCGCCCCATTCTCTTAAAACCGCTCACACAGCAGGGTTATCAATGACTCAGAAATCTGAAGGACACCTCCAGAAAGCTGACAAACTCATGGAAACTGAACAGTCAACTACTGAACCACACCTGGGTCAAGGAAGAAATCAAGAAAGAAATTAAAGTCTTCCTTGAATTTAATGAAAATAAAGGGACAACATACTCAAACCTATGGAACACTATGAAAGCAGTCCTAAGAGGAAAGTTCATAGCACTAAGTGCCCACTTAAAGAAAACGGAGAATGCATACATCGGAGACTTAACAGCACACCTGAAAGCTTTAGAAAAAAAAAGAAGCAGACGCTCCCAGGAGGAGTAGAAGACTAGAAATAATCAAAATGAGGGCTGAAATCAACAAAATAGAAACACAGAAAACAGTACAAAGAATCAATGAAACAAAAAGCTGGTTCTTGGAGAAGATCGACAAACCCCTATCCAAACTAATTAAATGACAGAGAGAGAACAC
>NC_022031.1:35384150-35385692 GCF_000317375.1 Microtus ochrogaster
CCACCCACTGAGACAGTGGGGCTGATCTATTGGGAGCTCACCAAGGCCAGCTGGACTGTGACTGAAAAAGCATGGGATAAAACTGGACTCTCTGAACATGGCAAACAATGAGGGATGATGAGAAGCCAAGGACAATGGCACGGGGTTTTGAAACCTTCATTTTTAAAAAAAGTAGGAGAGAGTAAAAATGTAATGAGTAGGTCTGGGCATAGGTGGTGCACACCTTTAGTCCCAGCACTTGGGAAGCAGAGGCAGGAGGACATCTGTGAGTTTGTGGCCAGGTTGGTCTGTGGCATTAGTTCCAGGACAGCCAGGGCTACACAGTGAAACCCTCTCTCAAATAACAAAGCAAAACAATAAATAAATAAAAATAAATAAGGGTAAAAAAAAATCTGAAGGACCTTTGTGGTAATGTCTGTTCTGTTTATAAAACACTCTATCGATGCCTAAGCTATATTCTGTCTCTGTGTCAGAGTTTAACTTTATCCTTCCATACTCTGTTGGAAGATAATAATCTACATGGTCTCTTCTCTTCAGCTTCCAATTGTGCTCAATAAGTGTAGTATATGAATAGAAGATTTACATGATAAAGGAAAATGACAGGTTCTATTCTATTAGTTGGCCTTCTTTTGGTTAAGGTAATTACCCCTTACCCAGAGGATGGACAAGAAAGGAGCATGGATACTAATTGAGCTCCCATCTTGATGTTAAGCGTGGGTACTGCAATTTACTTTATTTTTGTTTTACTTTGGTATTGTGTATTAGAGACAGAGTCTGGTATAGCCTAGGCAGGCATTAAACTGGATAAGAAGTTGAAGATGACCTTGAACTCCTGATTCTAGGCCTTCATCTCCCCATTGCTATGATTACAGATAAGCTCACCCATTCCCAGTTTCTTTCTTTTGTTTCATTGTTCCTGATTTATTACACTTACTTAAAATTTTTGTACCTTTTTCTGCTGTCACAACTGAAAGAACAGCCATTCCTACTTAGTATCCCATTTTCCATTATTGTCTCTAGCAGCATATTTACCTTCTTTCTGAGGGTGGTTTCAGTGAGTTGTTTTTCTCTAAAGTCCCTTTTGGAAACAATTCTTTTCCATGTCCTCGCACTAATACTTCGAGGATACCTATTTGAATCTATCTCTTCTCATTATTCATTAAATAATTATATTGTTGATATAACCATTATTATATAAATAAATTACTTTCAGCCGTCCTCAGCATCAATATAATATTGGACTTCTGCTCAGAGCCTCCAACTGACCATATAATCTTCTTCCTTACAAGAGTTTTATTCCATGTTCATAGATTGAAATTTTATCAATCCCATCACTCCCACTGCTCAAACTGTCACTAGATACATGTTTTAATGCCTTTTAAGATCATAACTGATAATAGTTCTTTAGTGTAATTCCTGTATTATAGTGTCTTTATATTTATGATGCTAGTTCTAACATGAATAACTTGGCACCAATATTTTTAAAATAAAGTAATTCTCATTTCTTTTTTACTTAAACCTCTTTTTTTTTTTTTTTTTTTT
>NC_022031.1:35385792-35486466 GCF_000317375.1 Microtus ochrogaster
AACTAGCTCTTGTAGACCAGGCTGGCCTCAAACTCACAGAGATCCGCCTGCCTCTGCCTCCCGAGTGCTGGGATTAAAGGTGTGTACCACCACCGCCCGGCTTAAACCTCTTATTTTTAAACCATATATCATGATTTTTTTTGGCAAAGAACTACAAAACTGGGCCTAAACACTGACACTTTCACCCCCGTGAAACATCTAACAACTATGGAATTCTAAGCTCCATTAATTTGCTTTGTTTTATTGTTTAAATTTGTTACTACCACACTACCCAGGTGTCTACTAAAATACTTACTATAGAGGTAAAAGGTCCACCCATTTTTCTTTAAGATGCTAACTGTTGTATGGAGCCTCAATGCAAATACTGCATTGGCAACAATGTGAGCACTCCTTCATGAAAATAACCAAAAGAAACGGAAAAGGCTGAGCCTTAAATCATTTATTTCAATATTGAAACCAGAACATTCCTGTGTCTGTTGCTTTTGATAGCTTCACTGAAGTTAACAGACAGCAGAGAAATTTCCATATCATTTTCCTTTTCTGTAACATACGATTCAACTGCAATGAATAATTAAAATGATTTTGAAGTTTGGAATTAGATGCTTAATCAATGCCCTACTCCAAACATTCATTTTCTTTTTAATGGATCCCCCTCTCTATATTGTTGCAGGACAAAAGAAACTGCTATTGGAGAGTTTAAGATTGAGGTAAGATTGTATTTAGTTTTATTTCTGTTCAAAGTGCCTGTTAATGGGGATATCTGTATTCTTTGGAAAGATTGTCAAAGCAAACCAGGTCTTGGATCAATTCTATTTTCAGCCTGCAATAAAACTGTCAAAGAGATTTACCAAATAAAATTAAATAATGGACAGGCAGGAGTAGCCGGATCAGCAAGAAGGTCAGAGTAATCATCTTGAAGACTGTTACTAAGGGAAAGGAAGAAGTGACTTAATGATAATAATACAAAGTTGTACCAGCCATTACCTGTTGATTTTTTCCTTTTCTTCTCAATCCATAAATTGCAGATTCAGAGTTTAAGTACGTGTATATGCAACAAGGAACAGATGCTTAGACAATTTTCCTAGGAAGAAAATCAATACTTACAATCCTTTCTTTCTAATCAATATTTATACCCTCACATAAAGCAGAATCATATCAATATTTTAACATCAGCATTGTAACATGGTGTTTACCCATTTGGATAGAAATGTCCCCACAGTATCAGTAATGCCTGTGACACTTCCAAGTAAAACCATGCCATACAACCTTAACAGCCATTAACAGTAACTAAATGAGCCTTTTCATCCTATACTGAGAATTCAATGATGACATAATTACTCATGTATCATGTATGTAAAGTGAGCAATGTGATAAATTTGTGATATAAAATATTCATTCATAAAATCCGATCCTACTACATCAGTATTATAAAGTAACTATATTCACAGTAATTCTTGAAAATGTTCAAATAGTTTATCTCACTAAAGATGTGTGTGATACCACTTTTAGATAATTAGGCAATATTATTAAATAATTTATGGCTATCTTTCACAGTTTACTGAGCTGAACTATTTATTTCCCCATTAAACTTAAATGACACAAGCATGCAATGCCTGAAAGCATAGCAATTTACTCATAAAGTAAATCCAGAATCTTAATAGTCCCATCTTCATGTTTCTAATGATGTATTGGGTCTTTTTATTTAAATTAAATTCTCCATTCTTAAAACTCACTTCAGGAATTAACAGGTATTTAAGTGAGCAAGATACCTTTAAAAGAATCTTCGTGAGGGTTTGTATGGGTGTGAATACATGTCTGTGCATTCCTTTGTATGAATGAGGGTGCATAGATACCTGAGCACACCTGTGGGGACAAGAGACTCTTCGGTAGTAGTTCATCCACTTGTCTGAAACAAAGTCTCTTGTTCACCACTGCATTTACCAGGAACTCATGCCTGAAAGAATATCCAGTATTCTTCTGCCTCTGCCTCCCCTTTCATCAGAGGCAATGGCAGAGGGAATCACAGATGCCAGATTTTGTGATGATCATGTGCTTCTGAACTCATACCCTTCTGTTGTTGCAGCAAGCATTTTACCCACTGAGCCCTCTCGGGCACCAAGGCACCTGCTTACTCTGTCATGAGATGTTTGGTCTAGCTGTGGTCAGAGCTGGTCTCACATTCTATTGCTTCAATTCTTCTGCCCTTGTCACCAAAACTGCATTTGATTTTACTCTAAAGAAGTTCTTAACAACTTCTTATCATTGATATTTGTACCAATTTAGAGCATCAGTTTTTTTTTTTAAACTAGGCTCTTGGTAACTAAATCTTAGCCTAATATTCTTTTCCTAGAACCCCACCCTAGATCGCAACTATCCTAACCTCTTCGTGAAAAGGTTTGGGTCAGCGTTCAATACCTCCTTGTTCTAAAGTGTGGGGCTGCTTCACATTCCAAAGCTTGAGTCAGATAGACTTAATGCTTCTCAGAATTTCAAGAACCTATGAACTCCTTCTAAATTAGAGATACTCTTTTTCAGATTTTATATTATCTACAGCTTTTAAGTATTAACCTGTTCAAACATAAACATAAGCCATGGTGTTTCTGTCTCAATGAAAGCCAGCTTCAGAATAGCTTCTACTTTCTAAAGCCAAGATAGTCATGTTCAGTCAAAATATGTGATATGCTATGGAAGGAAGGGACAGTGTGCCACTGATCCCCAATATAGTACAAAAACAGTTATGAGTCTTCAAACTCTGGTTCTGGCAAGTGATGCACTGCCAATCTTCAACCTTGAATGCTGAAATGGTAAAACATTTCTGGATGCCATATGTCCTCATTAATTGAATTAGGCTAATTCCACGTCTTCTTCTAGCAAGCCCACTGAGGTTCCTTCTCTTTGTGTTAGCCAAATTATCAAGTATAGATCCATGGCAATGTTCTTTATATTTGTCAGAGGATAGGTCTGATCTAATTATATGGACCACCAAGTTTAGAAACTAAAGAAAGGGACCATTGCTCAAGGCCTGGAATCCAACCTGTGTCAATCCTTATTATCCCCACGATAGCATTTGATATTGTTTCTCTGTCATACAACATGTACAACAAGAGCAGTTTCAGGTCGACAATGCCATCTTCCAGCTGTTTTATTTTGCTCCACAATTAGCTCCACCTAAAATATTAAGACTGTGAGGTCCTGTTGAGTGAACCATTCAAAAATTTTGTCAAACTTACTTATGAATTATCAGAGTTGCCTATAAATTTCTCAACTTCAAAATACAGACTAATAATACAAATGTGTTTAGAGTTTTTTTAAGTTGATATTATTTGATTTTATTTCACTGTTTAGGTGGTTTTCGGTAAGATAGTAGTTTTTGCATTTTATTTAGTCCAAATACAGCGGTTAAAACATTTCACCATTGTCTTAGTTTGGGTTATTATTGCTATGATGAAATCTCAAGACTAAAAAGCAAGTTGGTGAGAAAATTGTTTATTTGGCTTATACTTCCACATCTCCTGTCCATCAGTGAAGGACATTAGGTTAGGAACTCAAACAGGGCAGAAACTTGGAGGCAGGAACTGAAGCAAAGACCATGGAGGGGCTGCTGCTTCTTTTTTTTTTTTTTTTAAATTTATTTATTTATTGAGGATTTCCGCCTCCTCCCCGCCACCGCCCCCCACCTCCCCCCCCGCCCCCCCATCAAGTCCCTCTCCCCCATCAGCCCGTAAGAGCCATCAGGGCTCCCTGACCTGTGGGAAGTCCAAGGACCGCCCACCTCCATCCAGGTTTAGTAAGTTGAGCATCCAAACCGCCCAGGCCCCCCCAAAGCCAGCACGTGCAGTAGGATCAAAAACCCCTTGCCCTTGTTCTTGAGTTCTCTGTAGTCCTCATTGTCCGCTATGTTCAGCAAGTCCGGTTTTATCCCATGCTTTTTCAGACTCAGGCCAGCTGGCCTTGGTGAATTCCCGAAAGAACATCCCCATTGTCTCAGAATGTGGGTGTACCCCTCGCGGTCCTGAGTTCCTTGCTCGTCTCCCCCTCCTTCTGCTCCTGATTTGGACCTTGAGATTTCTGTCCGGTGCTCCAATTTGGGTCTCTGTCTCTGTCTCCTTTCATCGCCTGATGAAGGTTAATATTCAGGGGGCTGCTGCTTCTTGACTTGCTTCTATTGCCTTGACAACCTGATTTCTTATCAACTCAGTCTGTTGTGGTGGTGCACACCGGTAGGATTTGCTGAAGGATTTATTCGATATTCATGTGGCATGAATTACGGAGACCTCCAATTATTGCTCCGCACCCACCGTGGCCCCTGTCTGCCCTCTATGAGCTAGACCCAGTTCGCGAGCTTTGAGCAAGGGGCTGGAGGTTAAAATACACAAACACACATAGACAGAGAGACAGAGAGAAGGGTCCTCCTTGAATTCCCCAAGAATGCCCCCTTTATTGTGTTCAGGAGCAGATTATATAGAGACAGCCACACCCCAGCCAAACCCACCAGAAACCACTCTCCTGCCATCAGGAACTCCTGAAGGGCTCGTGCTCAGAGCAGCTGTAGGTACTCAAATCAGGGGATTACAAGAAATTCAGGATCTGGGGTCTCACTGCTCCCAACATATCAGCACAGGAATGACACCACATCAATTGCTATTTAAGAAAATATTTTATAGGCTTGCCCACAACCCTGTCATATGAAGGCAATTTCTCAATTGGGGTTACCTTCTCTCAGATGACTCTAGACTGTTCAAGCTGACATAAAATCAGCCAGTAAAACCATAAGCAAGTACTTCAGTAAATGTTGTAGACGATGTTTATCATGGAAAACAAGTCCCATTATATACACAGATTATTGAGATTTTTTTAATTGGTTATTTTTTTGTTTGCTTAATCGGGAATGTGCTTTGAATTTTCTTATGTAATCAACTTGCATCTTTAAAATAATTGCATGCTTTTTCTCTTCATTTACTTTTAACATTCTGAATCACAATGATATTCTTAGAGATAAATAATACCTGGAATCCTTGAGTATACCCAAACTGATGTGATGTATTGTTTTCTTATGCCAGATGGTTTTCACTTCAGTAATGACTTCTCTTAAATTAACATAAGACTATGTGGCTGCTGTTTATCTAAACATCTTTGATGTTTGGTCATCCTGAGTTTTCACACATATTAAAATAAGTTGGGCAGTATTCTAATTTCTCTTTATTAGTAGAATGAGCTTTTTTTATAGGATTGATAATGCTACAAAGATCTTGAGTACTCATAGAAAATTGTTTGAAAATGATGTTTCTATAAAGCAATTTAAAACACATTAATTATATTTAAGAATGTGCTTGACTGAAACATTTTTCTAACATTTTATTGATTTTTGTGGATTCCACATCATGCATACTGTCCTATATACTGCTCATCCTTTTACCCCCACCCTTTGCCCCTATAACCTCCCCCCCAAAAACAAAACAAAATAAAATTTAAAAGAAAAAGAAAAAAATTATTATGAAATCTACAGGGTAATACAGTGAATCAAACAGTGTAACCATCGGTCCATACACCTTTACTTTCAAATGTTCTCTTCAGTGAGTCACTGGTTTGATTCAAGGCTTCCTGTTCTGCTGGGCCCTCACTATGTCTCCTCCTGGGCATCATGATAATTCCCTGTGTTATGGAGATCCCAGAGCTTTAGATTTATAGGACCCAGTCTTTTTTTGTGCTCCAGCAGATCATATATGGGGTAGATGTTGGGGAGGGCCAACTCATCATCCTAGTACTTAGCTTGGGTGGGAGCTTGGTTGATCAATCCACCAACTCACCCACATATTTATCACCAGAGCAAGGTCTCCAGGATCACCCTAGATAGTTCACCCTATGCAGTAGGCAGCAAAGTCTGACTGGTTCTCCTGTTCTCATGCCCTCCAGACCTGTTCACCTGCACCAACACCATCAGGGCCAGTTCTACTGTATTGCCAAGGCACGGTGCAGGGACCACTCTCCTGAGTGTTGCAGCTGGTGAGGAAGGAGCAGGGCCAGTTCTAACATGATGGAGTCATTTTGCACACATGCAATGTATTTTGAATGCAATCACTTCACACTAGCCCCTCTTTTTATTTTATAATTATTATTTTTAACTTCTAAATATAATTTTATTAATTCTTTAAGATTTCAAATCATGTGTTGTGATATAGTCTCCCATCATTTCTTCCAGATGGACTTTCTTCATCCTACCAAACAAACTTTAATTTTTCTTCCTTGTTCTCATTTCCATGTAGTCCAGTTTATGTTGTTGTTTTACTCTTGAGATCTTGAGATTTGGACCCATCCTCGAGTTGGTCAGCCAACTCTGAGCCACATTATAAATGAAAATTGTCAAATAGGAGAAAATAGGCATAAAATTCCACTACTTGCTGACTATTGAATTTTTACAGTTTCTGGAAAATGGAAATGATTTTCTTAAAAGTTCCAGAAATACCTCACTTTAAATCTCCTTTTGCATACTTTCATGTTCTATAACCGTTTCATACCACATAATAAATAGCATTGTTAATAGGTTATTTTCCGTATCATCTTAATTTTGCAATGATAGTAATTTCTATAATGCTGTTGTAAATATCTGATATTGGAAGATTTTATTTCTACTCCAATATCTCTCTTTGCTTGGAATAGTAATTTCATCAATGTTACAAATTCTGATTTTGCTATTTTATGGATTGCATCATAAAATCTGCACTATTGCATTTAACTCTTGATTTCCTTACTTCAATTCTTCTTTTTTCCTCTGAGTTTGATTGCAGTCTTAGCTTCTGTAATGAATAATCCCATCAATCACCTTTGATCATCTGTGATTTTCCATAAATGCAGCCTTAACACAGTTTTCTTAGAAGGAGCCCCAGCATGCTGAGTGCATTAGTCTAATGCATCTCATGATACTTTCTAACGTCTCCTCCAATATCTAATTTGGATCATTGATTGTATTTATTGTAGGTCTCTGATTAACTGTTTTCCAAACAGTAAGTACAATAACCACAGAAGGAGGAAAACAGATGCTGATTTATATAAACTTCTGAAACTAAGTGATGTTTGCTTTTTACCACAAATATCTGGAGTATGGTCAGCCTATCCTGAGCCACATTATTAATGAAAATTGTACAAGAGGAGGGAATAGGCATGAAATCCCAATTGTTCTTAGTTTTGCTAAGAACCATATTCTCGTAAAAACAATTTAAATTTTTTGCCATGGGTCCAGTTTTTGCTACAAAACCTTTTCTAGATTTTATCAGTTATTGCAAGTGATACATAAAAGTAATCCATCATTACTATAGATTTTCCAAATTATTCTTCAATATGTGTCAAACTTTGTCCATTGTGACAGATATTGTGTCATGCCTATAAATTGAACAACAGGGATTTGAGTATGCCCTCAGAGCAAAATGCTGTTTAAGAGGGAGAATCTGAGAAACTAAGCAGTAGTAACAAAAGGAGAATTCAAACTGCTGTACCAGTGTGATGAACATTTCAGAAAAGATCCAGGAAGAAGAGAGTGTGAACAGGCTCTCAGAGCATCACTGAGTAGAGCCAGAATTGTTTAAGCTGGTCAGCAGCTCAGTGGTAGATGTAGCATGTTATGTGAGAGGGTCTCTGTAGCAGAGGCAGTCCTCCTGTCTGCTAGAAGGCAATGGACTCTCAATGACCGAGTTGATAAATATGCTTGCAGAAATATCAGAATGACACACTAGTTTTTATTTATGAGTGTTGACTAATGAATTCTACATATATGGGTCTAGTACTGTTAGTTTAATTATGGTTCAAACTTTTGCCAATATAGAATATGGAAAATAATAGCTTATTGTTCAAAATTTCCTTCATATTAATACTTTGTATAGTAAACATATGGATAGTTTATATTGCTCCAGTATCTATCTTGCAAGTTTTCTGTTTCATTAAGTTTAAAGCATGTATTTAGAATAGACATTTTATTTTTTTTAATTAATTTTGAGACAGGGTTTCTCTGTGGTTTTGGAGCCTGTCCTGGAACTAGCTCTTGTAGACCAGGCTGGCACAGAGATCCGCCTGCCCCTGCCTCCCAAGTGCTGGGATTAAAGGTGTGTGCCACCACCGCCCGGCTAGAATCGATATTTTAAAATATTAATTTATTAAGAATGCTTACCTCAAACTGATGTGATATCATTAACATTATGTTTGCTTTATTATCTAAATTGTCATCTTGTGTTTTAAGTGGTATATAGCCAGGTTATTTCTCTACATTGACCTATGCTTCTATTTTGTGAACAGTCTTTTAAATATACTTTCTTAGTTTAAGTTAGTTGTGTGCATGTTCATAATAAAACAATGCTATGCCTTGTTACTCTCCTAGTGATTGGCATGAAAATTTAATTATAACTGCTATACTGGTTAAACTATTATGCAAAGAATATTTTTATCTTGCAGAACAATGGCACTTAGAACACACCCAACCTTTTGCAGTCTGCCTTACATCAGCATCATTTTGTACATATTTACATTCATTAACTGACCACATTTCACATTAGGTTTCCACGATGAGCTATAATTCCTGATCTATAGGTAAATATTTACTTGCCTTTGATGCTATAGTCAATTCTCATTGCCCTTCATTCTCTATTTTTATCATAGGTTCATCCAGAATCATTTAATTTCCTGCTTAAAATATTCAGCATATTATGTCTAGATACTATCTACAATAAACTCCAGAATCGTTTTCTGAAAGTACACTGTTTCTATCATCATTTCTGGGAAACTTCTTCATGGAGTGCTTAATCTTTGGTTACTGAAACGCTATTCTGGTGTGTGAAATTCTGCTCTAGTATGCCATTTCTTATATTTCTATTACACACTGCAAAATCTGATCTCACTTCGTACTTTCAAATTTTTGAGCATCAAAAGTCTCAGTTCATACATTTTAAGGTTTTGCTTAGACTTTATATATATAATGAATTACTTAAATATAATTGATTTATAAAAAACATAATTAATTTCTAAGTCATTTATAGGACTCTATAAGTCTTTAAATTATAGCTTGCATTACTTCAGAGTTGTGAACACTTCAGCTAATTTCTACAGAGGTCAGTTTTCATTTTTTTCATTTCCTTTAATATTTATGGCTGTATCTCATGATGTTAAGTGTTAACATGTGTTTTTTCTTGTCTGTCTCCATACATATTAATTAAAGTAACATTATTTCCTATATTACTGATCCAATGCATAGCTTCTCCCCCAGAATGGTGCCAATCACAATCAGTGTGAGTCTGTCTGTCTATGTTAAGTCATTCTAGATAATTTCTCATCAGACACAGACAGAGGGAGCCAAGCCTAGATCATTATCATCAGGATGCTCAGATCCTGGTATCCAGGGTGATCCGGGACTCAACAGACACAGAGGCAGCTGAGCTTAGATCATGCTCATAGGTGTTCTCAAATGCTGGTCTCCAGGGTGATCCTAGACTCTTAAGTTCACAGTAAATATTAACTAAAGGAAAACAAGCATATTAAGCATATTTTAATTGCACAATCAATTTCATCTTTAAAACATCCATTTCCATCAAGTATAAGTAAACTCCTTATTTCCTTGAAGTTAGGGATCCTCATTTCCACTCTCTTTAAATAGTAACCTCTTAACAAATAAATAGTACCTCTTTATTAAGAGAACAATATTTTCATCTCTACATGTTTCTATAAGTGGAATTACAAGCCATCGTCTGTTTATTTCTCAAGATTTTTTAAATGTTTTAAGAATAACATTTACATATGTTAAAACGTGGGTCGATGTGTAGGCACAGGGGTGAGAGACTTTGGAATACTCAACCCTGAAAACTGTTTATGTCAAACCCATCCCCTAAAGCTCAGGGATCTGTTTGGGAAAGGAAGCAGAAATAGTATAAAAGCCAGAAGTGGTGGGTGATTGATCCCAAGAAAACCGTGAAAATTGAGCAAAAGAGCAGTTTGCCAACATAAGCTTGTTTAACCTACGTGATAATGAGACAAGAATCTTAATTGCAGTAAAATGTATTCAAATTGAAAACTGGAAAGCTGGATCTGTGAAAAAATCATTTGCTGCAAAGACTGACTTAGATCCTTGGAAGCTGTATTATGGGAGGAAGTGACGATCTCATCAGAATGTCCTCTGACCATCTCCAGAAACAAATCCTCATGGCAACAAAAAAGTAAAGAAATATGGAAATAAGTAAAATTTAAAAACTGAAAGTATTTTCAAGATGAATATCAAGAAACACTTTAACATAAAATAAGAAACAAAATAAAGTGTTGAATATTAATGAAACAATGTCAACATTTATAAAATACTGCTTGAAACATTGCTTGACAAACTGATTATGAAGAAAACATTTGTAGTAAAAATTAGTTGTTGGAAAGCAGCACAAATTAAAAGAATTTATGGGAAATACATCATAATATTTAAATACATCACAAAGAAAACAGAATTTTTTGACAATATACATATTCCTATACAATATTATTCAGAGTTCCCCTCCGTGATATTTGCTCAGGAAAACTAAAACAAGATTTGAAACCAGAAATGTCCATAATATGGTTATTAAAGACAGAAATGAAAATAAATGATATAAATGTAAATAGGTGAACAAAATATATAATATCAAATGTTGCTAACCAATCAGCAGTGAGGGTCAGTCTACCCCACATCCGCACCAGCATTTATTCCTCTTCATTTTCGCTTTGATTTTAATCTTAGCTATTGGTAAGAGAGAGGAAGTTGTCAGGAAGAGAAACATTGTAAAAGTAGTTAGTTTGCTTTTCATGGTAGCTAAGGATTTTGTACATTTTAAAATGTATTTCTGAGCCTTATACAAATTTTTTGAGAATATTGCTTAGTTACTTTCTTGATTTTTAAATTGTTCGTTGTTTCTGCTCTTTTGTTGCTTAGGTTTTTTTTTTCTTTTTTCTTTTTTTTTTTTTTTTAGCATTTGTGTATTCTTGATATTAGTCCTCTATCAGACACGGATGGTAAATAAGTTTTCCTATTATCTAAACTTCCTCTTCAGTCCAACGATAGTTATACAGAAACTGTTTAGTTTCATGAGATTTTGTTTCATCATTTGTGGTAATGCCTGTGCTGTCAAACTCTACTAAGAAACTCCTTCCTTGTGCCTTGAGTGCAGGTACATTCCATACTTTCTAATTCATCAGCTTCTGAGTATATATGTATTCCATTTGAAACACCCATAGATGCCGCACGCACCGTGCCCTCGTGTCTGCGCTCGGTGCTCTAATATGCAGTTCGCTAGTTTCGGGCAAGGAGGCTGGAGGTTAAAATATACAAACACACACAGACAGAAAGACAGCGACACGGGTCATCGTTGAATTTCCCAAGAATGCCCCCTTTATTTTGTTCAGGGGCAGATTATATAGAGATAGCCACGCCCCAGCCAAACCCACCAGAAACCACTCTCCTGCCATCAGGAACTCCTGAAGGTCTCTGCTCAGAGCAGCTGTAGGCACTGCTCCCAACACGTAGAAGTCGGGAATTAGTAAAGGACCACAAGGTTTGCCTCAAGGGAAGATAGACAGAATATAGTTCTACAAAACAGAGAGGGAGAACAATGGAACAGCAAAGGTTAAATGGGAAGGTTGTGGGAAGACAGAGCATGGAATATAGGGAAAGAATAACATTAAAGATATTTAGAAAAAAAACACAGAAACTTCATAAAATACATACATACCCATAACACATATACAAAACAAGTTTAGAGTTACTATATATTGGAACAACAACATGCCTACTAGATATCACAGGCCACCAAATAAAAATACCAATGAAAATATGGATTTCCTGTTTAGAAGTTGTTGGAGGACAAGGTTTTATAAGCCCTTATTACAGAAAATTGCCAGTGTTCTTAGTTAACCCCTAGAACCTGACAGTAAGACACTTTTGCTAGAGATAATACAATCTTGAGCCACAGAGTAGGAAGAAACAAAGCTGGTACTAGCATAGAAGCTTCATCCCTACTGACTGGGTTTCAATGCTGAATGTTGCTATGCATGTTACCCAGAATATAATCCAAATATATTTTATAAAAATAATTAATATATATTTTAAAATTCCAGAGGGCAGCATAAACTGCTTGATTTTTTTAAAGACAAAAATTAGAATATAATGGCTGTGTAGGGTTGTGGGATAGTTCTGGATGGATTAAACACATTGTAGAAAATTCTCAAATAGTTAATTAAATGAGAAAATATATATCTTGTACCTTCAGGGAATATGAACAGGTAATAAAACTGAGTCTTGTAAAAATAGAGAAAATCCAAAAGTTTTAGGCTCCACAAAAAAACAACATAGAAATTGATATATTGATTTAATATTTCTGTTAAGAAAATTCTAGAAAAGCTAAATTATTCATATTAATCAAAATAATGGCATTACTGCTGTGGATAGAGCCAAGGAGGGATAGTCAGTACACAGAGCACCTTGGCAACTGCTGGGTAAAGTACTCATTGTTCTGGCACAAGTAGAGGGAGAAGGAGTCTGAATACAAACAAATACAAAACCTTGGATTAAAGCAAAATGAGCATAGATTACTTATATTAGTGATTACATTTCAGAGAAATGAGAACTAAACTTATTTTCAATATTTAATATTACAAAAAGTATCTAAATCTAAAACAATAAAATGAATGAGGACTATTTCAACATATTGATGGAGGAAGGTCATTGGTTAATTAAATAAAGAAGCTGCTTGCCCTGATAGGTTAAGACATAGGTGGGAGGAGTAAACAGAACAGAACTCTGGGAGGAAGAGGAAGTGAGCTTAGAGACTCGACAGCTCTCCTCTCGGGGGCAGATGCCTCAGAGAGACACGATGCTCTACTCTTGCGGACAGAGGCGAAAGCTCTGCTCTCTGAGGCACACGCGATGAAACTCCGACCCAGGATGGACGTAGGCTAGAATCTTCCAGGTAAGCGCACCTAGTTGTTCGACAGCAGATTATTAGAAATGGGTTAGTCCAGGTGCAAGAGTTAGCCTAGAAGAGGCTACATAGAAATGGGCCAAGCAGTGATTAAAAGAATACAGTGTCTGTGTAATTATTTTGGGTAAAGCTAGCCGTGTGGGCAGCGGGATGCTGGGGACACAGCCCCACTGCACCCATTACAACAACATATATTCAAATATAATTTTCAATTCAGTTATAAAAGCAAAGTTTGATTATTAAAAGCAAAATTTAAAATAAGGTTTAGTATATAAATTTCATTTCAATAATTCTAAAGGCAATACTTAGACTACGACACATAAAATCATTTCTTCAACAGCACAGAAATACCATAAATAAGAAATACAAATTTGTGAATTCAATTACATTAGAACTAAGCACTGTGTTCATGGATTTACTTTAATATGTGAGTACACAAACTATGTAGAGAATACACGGCTGGGCGATGGTGGCGCACGCCTTTAATCCCAGCACTCGGGAGGCAGAGGCAGGTGGATCTCTGTGAGTTCAAGACCAGCCTGGTCTACAGAGCGAGTTCCAGGACAGGCTCCAGAGCCACAGAGAAACCCTGTCTCAAAAAACCAAAAAAGAAAAAAAAGAAAAAAAAGAAAATAAAAGAGAATACACATATTTCCAGTCTACATTTTTAGCTATACATATGCATAGAATTTATTCTTTACTAACCTTTTCCACAAATATATTATTTTTAAAAGAAAATGTCTCAAAATAAATACAAAGAGAAAATCATATTTACACAGGAATGTCTAAACATGGTCATTGTGTATAGATATGAAGTTGTGATTCCTATCCCATGACTCTACCTAGTTGAATGGAGGAAAGCTGTACACTTCAGATGAGCAGCAAGGACTTGATGTGGCTCAATACAGTAGAACATTTATTCCTTGTAGATGTGTAAAATATATCACGGAGGTATTGAAGTCTTGTATGCTGCCGGGTATATGTGGATTTCTTAGTAAGGCACAGACATTTCTGTGTTATATCAAACACCAAGCTCATTTTATATATTGATAAACAACAGAGAATATGAATGTGCAGTAACATTATTTGATTATCCCTAAGTTGGAAACTACAAATACACACCAAAGATGCAGTGATTTCAGATGTCTCCACTGCAGTCCAGGTCATAGGGAAAAGAATCGCTGAAATGTGTTCCACAGGCTGGAAATCCAAACAACAGGTTGTAAATACAAACCATCACACAATGTGTATGTACACATGTTCCACCACATAACAAACACATAAACAAAATTATATTATGAGCATAATTATATTTTAAATTATGAAATCCTATCACCCTCTTGAAGATGGTTTATTTTATTTGCCTTGTCTCTATCCTCCTTTCCTTTTTCTCTTCCCTTTTTCCCTTTCCTCCAAACCCTCATGTGATGTACTTATTTCTTTTTCAGTCAGCTACAAAGAATATAAAGGCCTATTATGAGACATTTCTGTCTTAAATATAATAGGGCCTGATTTGATAAATAGTCTTCTGACTGATTCCACATCAATTATATTAAAGCACTAGTGAACTTAATATGTGGTTTCAGAAGAGAGAGAGAGAGAGAGAGAGAGAGAGAGAGAGAGAGAGAGAGAGAGAGAGAGAGGATGCTTTAAAAGTTCTACCCAAATTAATCTCCTTTGGTGGCTTCTTCAAATTCAGGCATTTGTTCACCTTCCGATGCTCTGAGTGGAAGCAGACAGACCAGCTAGAGCTTTTCTGCCACTGTCATACCCTTTAATACAATTTACCTTAGGCAATTTAGTTTGACTAATTTAATTAGATGTCAATATAGCAGTGAGCATTCAGACTCTCAGACGGGAAGGCTCATTTAATTTAGGCTTTCTGGCAACAAATTGGTTTAAGATTAGAGTCATCAGACTCCTGCTGAAAATGTTCCACAGGAAGAGAAATTAAAGTCCTGGTAGTTCCACAACAGAGCAAAAATGATGAGACAATGATCATCTTAAGGAAAAGAAAAAAAACAGGATTTTGTTAACAAGGGCTATAAATAAAATGCTAAAACCACAGGGTAAAAGTCACTTTGCTTCCCTGCACTATTGGGACTTTGAGGCTATGAATCACAAATGTTCTTTATAATCTGAGTTTTGAATGCAGAGTCCAGTTTTAGTATTGTCTTCAGGTTGTGAAAGCTTCAGCAGGCATACCAGATATTGCGAGTGAGTCTTTTGTGTGGGCCTAAGAAGGTCATGACTAGACCCTGAGTAGAATCTTGTGTTCCTAGTCTCTGGCCATCAAGCAAAGAGTCTTTACCGTCTTATCTGGCTGCCAACAAGCAAATCTGCTGGACCTTCCCAGCCAGGAGGGTCTTCACTTCCTTTGAAAAGGTGAGCATTCCATATTCTTCCATTCTCTCACTTGCTCAATGAAATAATTTTCTCAGAGGCTATGAAAGCAATTCATCAAGCATATAAAACACAATTAATTTTTGATGAGTACGTGTGACTTTGTTGTATCAAAGCACAGTTGAATTAAAAAAGACAGAAAAAGAAAAAAGGGAGCACAGAGAGAGTGAGAGTTTCTTTTACTCTTCTCCTGGCCTTGTTAAGTCCAGGCTGTCCTTCAACTCAGAATCCTCTTGAAACTGTATCCCCATCTGTGGAAGTACAAGTACATACATACACACACACACACACACACACACACAAATAAAAAAACATATGAGTGTGTTGTTTTATGTAGAATATTATAATTGCATCTTTCAAATTTCATCCTATTTTATATTCTTAAGCTTTCAATACCAAAAATTATGTCATGAATAATTTAGTTACAAATATAGTAGACTACGTAGTTAAATGCGGATTTATTCTTTTTTAAAATAAATATTAAAAGTATTTAAATGAAGGATGCTAACATCAGATTACACTGGTCAAAAAATTTGAAATCTGAAAGTTTTCAGCTTTCTGAAACAATATAAACTTTACATATATAAAGAATATCCACCATAACACATATATGGAAGAAAGTCCCAATTGTTTGTAGCATTGATACTAATTGTTACTCTATCTTGATTCAACCAAGTGATTCTAAAATCAAGTCATTATAAGAGTAAGACACTTATGTCCCTTACACTCTTTTATTTCTGTAGGCACTGAGTATTTGTTGCTAGATGATTTTAGTATGCCTATGATAAACTACAAATTTATGTCTATTTTTAGGTTCTTGAAGTAACATTGACATTTTGTGAAATCTAATTCCTAAATACACCATCATATATATATATATATATGTGTGTGTGTGTGTACACATATATAAATACACACACATATATATATATACATTTACTTTATTTTTATGTTGATAATTTTAAAAATGCAATGTATTTTAATTATATCTGCCCCTTTCACCTCCAGGTTTACCCAGATTCACTCCATAAACAACTTAGATACAGTTGGTTCAGCATATATACATAAGAGAACTAAATTATTTTCAGATACTAAATATGTTGTTTGGTTTGCTTCCTGGCCCTTTGGGTAATATTAAATGTCCTATATGTTCTCATTAGAAAATTTCCAAGGAACATTTATTACATATTGTGCACACCAAATGTTAAAATTTATGGCTATGAGCAAACTAGAATGTGTATATGTGTATGTTTGTATATATGTATGTTTGTGCCTGTATGTGTATGTATACTTGTGAGTATGTGTGTTCGTATGTATATGTTGGGTTATTTTTATTAAAATGGGACCATAGATGGGTGTTGTTTCACATATTCAGAAACATATGACAGATTAATGTCTTTGTCTGTGCTGCTTTGAGTTTTATGTTTTTATCTCAGTGGATTTACAAGCCTAAATAATCCTCTAAAGCAATATGGTTGATGTTAAGAAATCAAGAGCAGAACTGGCTGTTTTTGTTATTGGTTTTAATTTTCTTTAATATAATATTTTAATTAATTCTGTGAGAATTTCATACCTTATATTGAATTAAAATCATACCTCTCCTTCCTTACCCAGTCTCTACCTCCATACTTTTCTAACTCCCTAACCTCCCTTTTGACTTGTTTCTTTTTTAATAACAAATACTATGTACATCTTTTATGCCCATCCATGGGTCTTCATTGACCTACCAGTAACCAAACTCTTAAAATTGACTCTCCTGCCCCAGGAAGACACCACCAGTCCACAACTTATCAGTTAGAGGAGAATCAGGATAAACTCTCTTAGGGCTCATAAACTTCTTCCCAATCTACACTGCAATGTTGACTGACTTAGAGTTGTGGAATTATTCTGCAGACAAATATAGTTGCTGTCCTAAACACCCTTGACTTCCAAACTTCTATTCTATTCTTTCCAAACCTAACCACACAATCATTTTTCACTGGTCAGGAAACATACATACATACATACATACATACATACATACATACATACATACACAGATATTCCTACACACAAAAAGATGGATAACTTAATTTGTATTGCAATAACTTGTCCATTGGGCAGGTTTCTCTTAAATTTTACTGAGAACTTTTAAGTTTCTCTCATAAATATTTACTAGATGAATGATACACACAAAGACATGAAACAAATGACTCTTATTTCATCCAAAATTATGGCAAGACCTCCATGTATTTATGTATTCCCATAAATCTCTTATAAACCAAACAAGAGGGTAATATAGCTGTATTGTGATGAAACTGGGTTATGCGAAATATGAAGATCCACTATTTGTGTACTTGTGTGGCAACTGAGAATATTCCCTGTCATCTTAGTTCTGATGGGCTGAGAAAAACATAACTGTGGGTTCAACGATGTTCAAGCACAAAAGGTCATTCTGACTCGTGGGATGCACAGATACATATAAACAGATGTTCTTGTTCTTTGTTATCCCATAGGACTCCTAAGAGATCTAACTCCTTGACTGATTTGTTCTGTAACCCAGTCAAATGAGCCATTATTTATGATGTTATAGCATTACTGAAGTGATATTCTCCAGTGATAATAAAGTAATTAAATCAGGATCAGGACATACAAGATTTTAGGAACTGATTATTTATCATTAACTCTTTCAACAATAAAAAGGTTAAAAAAAGCTAGGTCTTATTACTCAGATAAATTTTACTAAAATAAAAAGCGCATACACACACACACACACACACACGCATACACACTAAAGCAAAGCACATGAAAAGACAGGTTCCCCCATAAGAAGATGCAAATATGATGTTTGAGTCTGTCTGTCAGAGACAAATGTTTTGTGTTTGAGAATGTTGTGAGTTCTCTTTCTCTTTCAGTACTGGCTAATTTATGCTACTACAGGGGATTGGATAATGTAGATTTAAAAAAAAAAAAGGAAACTGATTAGTCTCTAGAAAGAAGTTTCTTTTTTCCTCTGTGGAGGTATGAGATTTGAAAGCATCACCCTTGTTTCCTCTGGCAGAAAAAAAGTCCATCATGTCTGTCAGCAATCTTAAGAGTTTAAGCAAAAATATGCTAATCTACACCGATCCTTTTCCCTTGTCTGTCAGTTTGCAAAGTACATGATGAATTCCCACTCTCTCAGGACAAGGTGTTGCCTCAGGAAGGACCAAAAATTTAATTTCAGTACAAAACATTGTCCTTCAGCCATGGAGTCAACTCCTTCTTTGACTATAATTAGAGTTGTATAACAAATAGAGGCCCGTTTCAGAAACACATATGAGAATCATTATAACTTAAAAAGCAGATGGTGATCTAGATACTCCTTCAGTCAAGTCAACTAGTTAATGACAAAGCTACACAACACGCTATAATTTTTAATAATCCTAATGTTTATTACAGCAAAAATAAATATCAGCATATTTGATTTAACTGGCAAAGCCTTGTGATAGCATTTCTGCCAGGTGGCGGGAACATGGCAAGAAGTATTTCACATTTATTAGAATGAGATTTGGTTTTTTTATTTGTTTTTTAAAGTTTGAAACATCTTTTTTCTTTTTTTTAATTATTTTTTTAAAACAATCTTTTCTCATTTTACAAACTAATCCCAGTTCCCTCTCCCTATAATATTTTACAGGAGACAATGTATGCTCTTTAATATTCCATCATCTCTCCTTAAGTTTGAGTAATTATATTATATAATATTTCCATCTTAGAGGTCCACCTAATTTTCTCTCAGGCATGTTTTTTATTAAACATCTACAGCAATCCTCAGCCCTTTGTTTTCATTCTGGCCTTGATGTACACTATGAAATTTAACCTACCCCATCTAAGTATTTAGCATAATTAACATGTCTCAATCATGCTGAGATCCTGTAGTGCTTACTATCATCAGGGGTGCTGATTTATTCAAAATAACAACTTACCATTTGCATCAATCAACAGGAAAACTCTTAGTGAAGTAGCTATGCTCTTCGTAAGTATAATTTTATTACTTATAACTTATTACTTTGTGTAAAATTTACACCAAGAAAACATTGTGGCATAGTTGACAATTAAGTTTCTGATTTGTTGTAAACATTCCTTGGGCAAAATCATTCTTTTACCATCCTTATGCCATCAGTGCTTGCAATTCTGGTTTTATTTTGAAATAATGTAAGCTATCTGAATTAATGCTTTTAAGAACCCAGTATTATATCCATTTCCCATCTCCACGTAGGACTACATGTAGGTAGGCACACGATACTTCACTGGTTTCTGTGTGGATTTTTGAGATCCCACAGTTGTTCTCACAATGTGCAGTGTCTTCACTATGCTGCTGGTTCTGATAAAATACCTGATGTGGGATATCCTTCTATATAAATAGAAGGATAGAATTATTTATTTATTATAAATAAATAAGCATTGGCTTAATCATAGAATATATGTCCAGGTGATAAATCCTCTTCAACTCACGGTTGCTCTATTCTGCTTGATCCTTCTGACAATTCATAGTGGAGAGCTCATAAATAGAAGCTTTTATTGGCTAATAAATCAAGCTGTTTTGGCCAATGACTTAGCAGAGTAAAGCCAGATGGGAAATCTGAGCAGAGATACAGAGAAAAAGAAGGCAGAGTCAAGTCAGATTCCTGCCAGACATTGAGGAAACAAGACATGTAGAAAATGAGATGATGCCTAGTCATGTGGCAATACATAGACTAATAAAAATGGGTTAATTTAAGATGCAAGAGCTAGCTAGAAATACACCTGAGAAATTGGCCAAACACTGTTGTAATTAATATAGTTTCTGTTTGATTATTTCAGGTCTGTGCAGCTGGGAAATGAATGTAAAATATCAGTTTAAAAATGGTGTCCAAAGCCGGGCGGTGGTGGCGCACGCCTTTAATCCCAGCACTCGGGAGGCAGAGGCAGGCGGATCTCTGTGAGTTTGAGACCAGCCTGGTCTACAAGAGCTAGTTCCAGGACAGGCTCCAAAACCACAGAGAAACCCTGTCTAGAAAAACAAAAAACAAAAACAAAAAAAAAAAAAAATGGTGTCCAAATATTTGGAAGGAGTTTCCACATGAAGCCTGAGAAAGTTTTTTTTTAATTGAAAAAATTTCTGCCTCCTCCCTGCCTCCCATTTCCCTCTGCCTCCTCCCACTCCTCTCCCCCTCTCCCCACTTCTCTCTCTCTCCCCTAACTCCATTCCCCCTCCCTCTCTAGTCTAAAGAGCAGTCTGGATTCCCTGCCCTGTGGGAAGTCCAAGGTCCTCCCCCCTCCATTTAGGTCCAGGAAGGTGAGCATCCAAATAGTCTAGGCTCCCACAAAGCCAGTTCATGCAGTAGGATCGAAACCCAATGCCATTGTCCTTGGCTTCACGTCAGCCCTTATTGTCCGCCATGTTCAGAGAGTCCGGCTTTATCCCATGCTTATTCAGTCCCAGTCCAGCTGGCCTTGGTGAGCTCCCAATAGATCAGCCCCACTGTCAGCCCTCGCGGTCCTGACTTTTTTGCTCATGTTCTCCCTCCTTCTGCTCCTCATTGGGACCTTGGGAGCTCAGTCCGGTGCTCCAATGTGGGTCTCTGTCTCTATCTCCATCCATCGCCAGATGAAGGTTCTATGGTGAAATGCAAGATATTCATCAGTATGTCTATAAGATAGGGTCATTTCAGGTTCCCTCCCCTCAGTTGCCCAAGTATTCTAGACAGAAAAGTACAGAGTCAAGCACAGCTTCTTAATAGCAGCGTTTTATCAGGTGGACTTTGTTTGCTAGAGGCAAGGAGAGGTGGGATTCCTTTAAGTGAGATTTCCTGATTCATTGTTAGTGGAATAAACCTTGCAGCTCTCTAAAGAGGCTCTACCACCAAACACTTATATAGTGTTTATGAGCAGTCTACAGTAGGCTTTTTGGTGTGGCATGGACCTAGAAGCTCCACACAGTTGTGGCAATAAATGTGGCTCCTGCCCATACCTCTACCATGAAACTAGACTCTTAAAAAGTTAAGTAATGGTGTAGTGCCAGCTACTAAAGCTGCAGCTTTAATGCTAGCAAAATTGCTTAGCAGACTAAAGACTCATAGTCAGAAAAAATATATATACTTACAGTAGAGACAGATTTAGACAGGGGAAAAAAAACCTTTTCAAATGCTTTACAATGTGTTAAAAATATACGTAGGCTTTGGAGTGAAAAGAAAGAGGATAAAGAAAATCCTTAAAAAATAAATAGAGTAGCTGGGCATAGTGGTACATGCCTTTAATCACAACACTTGGAAGGTAGAGGCAGGTGAATCTCTGTGAGTTCAAGGCCAGCCTTGTCTACCGAGTGACATCCAGGACAGCAAAAGTCACCCAGAGAAACCCCATCTGAAAAAAAAAATTAAGAAGTGAAAATTAACAAAAAAACAGAGTTAAAAGAAAGCCAAGTAAAATGAAAAATAGACAAACAGCCTGGATATTATATATTATTGTGTTTTCTTTGAATTTTTTTTTGAATGTGAATGAGATAATTACAAAAGAGATATTTCATTGTATGGGCTGATAAGTTAAACTAACATAAATATTTTAAAGGTATCTTGACTACAGAGTTCAAGTCTAAAAAGATGTTACTTTAAAGAAGAGGTTTTTGTTTCTACAGAGTATGGGAACCTGTGAATTCTTTCCAGGCTAATGCAGTTTGATGGAACAAGAACACCTGAAAGGTGCCCATGATCTGTAAAAATATTTCACCCTATAAAAATCTGGAAACACAGGGACAGAAATTAGGGCTCAAGATGAATTTCAGGAGACAAAATAGCCAGCCACTGGATCTTACCTCTACCTGAGTCCAAAATGGCAATCTTGCCTCTAGAAAACTCAGGATGAGACAGTGTTTGGGAGCAGTCTCCTCCTATATTATAATCTTCTCTAGGGCTGGGATTAAAGGCATGCACAACTACTGACCAGAAAGCTGTATATATTAAAATACAAATGAAATAACATTACAGAACTTAGAGAAAACTATTCCCATATCTCAAATAATTTTTTATCAATGTTTATTTTCATTTTAAATGGTTGGTTATAAATAATTAATTGTCACAGTCAATTTTTTTAAAAATAGAAATAAGAGGGATATGATATAGAAATAAATATAGAGATAAATAGTTACATTAGTATGGATTTTGGTTTATTGATACAAATTTAAGTTTTATTTATATATGTTCCTACTCTTGTTAAGGGTATTATGTTTATACAGCTCATTTTTAAGTATAATAGATAATTAAGAAATAAATATTAATAGATAGTTATCTATAATAATCAAACTTTTAGTCATGCTAGTTAGGTTTTCTAGATATGCAGAGATATACTTCAGTTAGATAGATAGATAGATAGATAGATAGATAGATAGATAGATAGATAATTTTCAACACTTCAAAGACCTACATAATATGGCATTTTAAAGGTTTTTAGAACGTAGACTTTTATCAAAAGGGAAACATGTCTGTTTCTGGTAGCATTAATCTACTTCGAGTGAATGATGGGCATGAATGAGGTGTCTTATGGAGGTTGCTAGCCTTGACTGAATTGCTTGACAGTATGATATATGAACTGGACATGCAGAACCCACAAAATAATGAGTGCAGAACTTTTCAAAAGAAGGTGTGACAGTCCTTCAGGTTTCCTGCTTCATGAAAGAGTCTTCCAGACATTCTGCAGGACATAGAAGAAAGTGACTGAAAAAAATGCTAATACAGGAGAAACAGTCTTTCAAATTTCCTGCTTCCTGGAAAAGTCTGTGCGATACTATGGGCCTGTAGACTAAAGATGGATACCCCAACATTACAAAAGAAATTTGGGTGATTGTCCAGGCAATGAGATATCTCTGTCAATTCTAGAATTTTGGAAGTTGCTTACAATGCACTTCCTATTTACTTAGGTAATATTATATCCTCTGGAGTCTTTGATGGAGTTGAATACAAATACTATATTTAGATTTAATAAAAAATAAATTAGATACAAGATATTAGACTCACAAAGATAAGCCAGGTGGTGGTGGCGCACGCCTTTAATCCCAGCATTCAGGAGGCAGAGGCAGGCAGATCCCTGGGAGTTCGAGGCCAGCCTGGTCTACAAAGCTAGTTCCAGGACAGGCTACAAAGCCACAGAAGAACCCTGTCTCGAAAAACAAAAAAAAAAAACAAAAAAAACAAAAAACAAACAAAAAAAAAAAAACAAAGATAGAATATTTTCTTTACTTTTGCCTAATAGAAATAGACTAAATACTATAGCTGTAATTCTTGCTTGATAACTCTTTTGGTATATGTAATTTTGCTATGTCAAATTCCTTTTAATTTAGACAGAAAAGGGGAAATAATGTGGGATGTCCTTCTTTATATGTGTTGCTTTTATTGGCATGAAATGAAATGAATAAAACTGTTCCAGACAACGACTTGCAGAGAAAAGCCAGATGAAAAATCTGAGCAGAGATAGAGAGAGAAATAAGGCAAATTCAGGTCAGACACTAGCCATCCACTGAGGAAACAAGGCATGTAACAAATAAAGAAATTCTACAACCATGTAGCAGTACATAACCTAATAGAATTGGGTTAATTTAAGATGTAAGAGCTAGCTAGAAATATGCCTGAGTCATCAGTTAAACAGTGTTGTAATTAGTATAGTTTCTGTGAGATTATTTGGGTCTGGGTGGCTGGGAAATGAGAGTACAGTTTTTAGTTCAGTGAGTAGAGGATGAGACTCTTAGTATCAGGGCCTTATGTTCATTTTCCATCTTGGGAGCCAGAATTAGCATAATTACAGGAGTTCCCCAAGAGTCAGTAATAAAGGATAACAAATGTTTATTGGGGAACACACAATAAGAGAGCTGCTGAGTTCCTCCATTTTGTGGGTACTGGGAGCTGTGAATTGAACTCTGAGAACCAACCAAGCAAAAGAAGAAATGGATTGAACATGCTTCCTGTCTGTGCTTATAGTGCCTCATACCACACCCTAATGGGCTGGTATCTAAAAGATTATTGGCTGAATGAATTCCCACAACAAATACCTTGATATAATCGACCAAGTGAGAGTTTATTTTCCCATATAATTCCAGGGGAATACAGCTGATCATCATAAAGCCATGGCAGCAGACGTAGAAGACATGGTGATAGAAACAGAAGACTATTATTATTACTTATTATATTATAAACTTATTCAGAACACAGACTTATAAAATGAATAAAATTAACCATTCTACAAAGACTTCTAGAATCGCCAAACTAACAATTATTGTACATTTGTGAATTGTGATTTTGCCTTATGTGATTCCCAGTTATTGTCAGTAGATATATTTACTGTTACTTTCATTACAACTAAATATGCATCAAAAGCATAGGATATCAGAAATGAATGTGACATACTAAGAGAATGAGAGACTCATTTTGAAATGGTGGTGTGATCTACTAGAAGTGGTAAAGTAAAAGAGTATACTGATAGAATCTGTATTTGTGCATGTTTCCATATCTTCCCTGAAATAAAATACCCTAGATATAATTATGTCTTCAAATTGGTATATGCTTTTTATGTCTTCACAAATTACACTTGGCTTAAACTCATATGCCTAGCTATATATCTGTGTCAATAGCTATCTTATCATCATTTATTTAGCTCCTTTTTTTTTTCTGTCAAGAGTCATTCATAGTGTCAAAAGATTGTTTTCTGTAAAATGTCCCTAATCATTATTTTCCTAGAAGAGTGATTATCTTTAGAAATGATTGGTAAATGTCAATGCAATTTATAAGCGCTGTAAGAAAGTGATTATGACAGAGGTTAATTATAATTTATGAAAATTTAATGACATAAATAAACTCATAGTTATCAGAGAGAAGTTTGAGTAAACAAAATCACCATCATTTCTATCTTTATTTAAAATGTAAGAAGTAATTTATCCACATGTTCCATTACAAATAAATATCCAATCTCTGATATAACAATCTCTACTGTATATTAGTATTCTTTTATTTGTTTTCTCACTGTTATTCTTTTTCTTCATATTGGATGAGATATATTTAACATGCATAATAGAGCTATTTTCAAAGAATATTGATTAAATTTATCTTCTTGTATTTTTAATTTATTCTCATCATTATCTCAAATTATTTTGTTATCTGCAAGCTTTTAACAGAAACAATTTCAAAATACAAAATTTTACTAGGAATTTACATCAAACAGAGAATATTTGTTTTATGGATTTCATTTTTTATTATTATCCTGATTTTTGCTTTGACATATTTATACATAATACAATGAAATATTTGCTATACATCCTAAAATAACAACAGAGACTTGTAGGAGGGGAACAGAGATTAGACTAAAGATATTACACTAGCAATTTCCTTAACGTAAGAACCAGAGTCAATAGAATGCTAAAGTCTATTTTACTTTCATAATACTTTTGCTTATGTGTGAGTTTTTCTACACTATACCTTGAAGTATGCTACTCTTTGTCAGTTATCATTGACATTTTTATAACCAAGAACTCCTACAAATGACATTTCCACTAAACAGATATGTTATTATATCACTGAATTTACTATTAATGAATACCTTATTAAGTGTTCTAGATACTCCATTGTCTCAGCTGGGAGATAGCTCAGATCAGAGAGAGTTTCTTCCATATCTACTTATTATGTGTGTTTATTCCTCCTTTAAACCCAAGAATCAGCACTTCACATGCTTGGTGATTTATTTGTTCTCATTTGAATGCTTTTCAAATCCTCTTTTTATTTTACAGCTTGATCTCTTATTGGGAGAGAAATACATGTCTGGCTCACTGGAGTTCATGAAGACCTCCCAGAATATAAAATACTAATGCCGTAAGGATGATTGCCTTAGAATTCATTTAGGGCCAAACATCTCAGTTGTCATGAATGAAGCACCATCAAAAGAAGTCTTTATGCTGGTTCCTTTTAATTATATAAAGCTGCTGCTGTAATCAAATAAAATATCATTAAAATGTATAAGTTCTTTCAGAGAAGATATTAAAGATATATTAAAGAATTAATAATTAATAGCAAAAACATAACAATGTAGAAATACCACATGCTACCACAAGTATATTAAAAAAAGTTAAGTTGACAAATTATGATATTTTCATCTACTGACAGACAGAAAATAATTCAAATGTAGTATTGTTTCCATTCCTAGAAAATAAATGTTAACTACTTAGTGCTGAAAAGAACAAATACAAGTTTAAAAAACATTTTCATTGTTCCAGAAGGAATAAGACATTGAGTTAGAAGCAGCAGATAATGAACAAAAATTTAAAATATTTACATACAAAATCAAAATTGACCACAGTTTCAAAAATAACAACTGGAAAAACAGAAGAACATATGTAAAGTTATATAAGAGCCAAGAAAAGAATTCAGTGAGAACAGATGAAGATAAGTTAGCAAATGCTGATTTAAAAAAAAAAAAAAGCTTTACTGGGAGACTGGTTCAGAAATAGAATAAAATAAGAAGATTACATAAAGTACCAGAGTCTCCAAACTTTGACATAACACTGAGTCACCCAGCTTTCTTCTCAAGTAGCAAAATATTTCTCTAGAATTCTTCACATAGATAGCTTCTTTAAGTTATGTTAAAAAGCATTTCCATTTTGTTCTAATGTTGAGAGAAAGTTCAATTGGATGATAATTCACTAACTATAAACTTAAAATCTTTACATATTTAAATATGTCATTTCATAGTAATTTGCATATATACACTAACATAGTTTGAGCTCACGTGTTAGTTTTCTAGGACTAATGTAATAAAGTCCTACAATCAGTTTAAGCATTAGAAATTTATGTTATGTTAATTTTAAAATATAAATACAAAGTGTCACTCCATGAGTTGACTCTAAATTCCCGTAGCCTTGCAAAATCCCAAGCTTGGAGCTAATGCTGTCCATTGCACTTACATTTTTTACTCTTCTTCTCTCTAAATATATGTCTTAGTGACTAAACTACCCACTTTTACATTTTATGGCAAATCCCAGTGCCATCTTTTAAGTGACAGAGTGCCAACACCCTATTTCCAAGTTAGGGTCCTTCACAATAACTCAAAAACACCCAAAAGGAAATATTAATTTTTTTAGTAGTTGTACAGCAAGCATCTCTGACTATCAAAGACACAAGTGGGGCTAACTGCTAAAAATAGTTTTAAAATCTTACTTCCTCCAGCCTATGAATTTAGAAAGAACAAAGCTAGCTTAAGTAGGAAGATCTCATCAGCTCTCTTATTAAAAGTACTTCCTCATGAAGGGTTCTGTTTATCTGCAGACTATCTTTCTAACATGGTAGTTTGCATGACCTGTACATCATCTTGGAACACAATAAGACAGAAGAGGACACAACATTACAACTTATATTCTATCCTAGAACTGGTGTGTTTTCATATTTGATTGTCTCAATTAAATTCCAACACTAATTCTGTCTTTAGGACTAAAGAACAATGCCTACTTCTCAACATGAGAGGAATAGAATTGTTGAACGATTTGTCTACACAATAGCTATTATGATAAACTTATTTGGTGAACTAGAATGAAAACCATAGGTTATTAAGAAGAGAAGCTAGCAAAAAGCTCAAATTCTAAAATATTCCAAGAGAAGGGGAGAAGATTACACATCATCAAAGCAGGTTCCCTAATTTCTGAGATGGGAAAAATATATATCAATTGAGAGATTATTATACAATGCATAAAAGCAAAAATTCTAATAGATTCATGAACTGTTTAATACTCTATATTAATTTGTAATAATTAAATTTTCATAAGGTTTGAAAACTCAATTATTTAAAAGCTTTGTTATGAATTCATGGTATCTTGTGTCAGGTCATTCAGTTGTTCAACGGATACTAAACACTAGAGGAACATACGACTGGATCACCATCATGTTCCTCTCTTGGATGCTCATTATGTGTTTCTCGTTAACATTCAGTCTAGACCATTTTCTTTGCTGAAGCTGATTTCCACCCTAACCCATACACACATACATCATGGTCTCTTGTATTAATTTTACCTTCCTTGTTCTTAAAAATTAACTGAAGGCCCCTTGCTTTCTGCTCTCCCTACAACCAAGAGGCTCCAATAAAGCGTGATTTGAGAAGAAAAAAAAAATTAACTGAAATAGTCATTTCTCATTCCTGAATAAATAGCCATCTCCTCCTTGAAATCTTTCATATTCCTCTGGTTTTATATACTAAAGTCTCAGTGAAAAGGATTCTTATTA
Organism: Microtus ochrogaster; assembly: GCF_000317375.1. Lineage (NCBI taxonomy): Eukaryota > Metazoa > Chordata > Mammalia > Rodentia > Cricetidae > Microtus > Microtus ochrogaster. Next base: position 35,414,411 of record NC_022031.1, read on the forward strand.
GATGTCTGTAGTTATCCCAGAATACTTATGGAAATATTTCGTTGGGTCAAAAGTCTGCAAGGCCCTACCGGAAATGAAATATTACTCTTGAAGATGTAATAGATTTTCCTTCTATATCGAATGACTGATATTTTGACACACAACCTAAAATCATTGCTAATAATACTTGATAAGGAGATACTCTACCAGTTTTCAAATTATTTTAAGAGTTCTACTTTTAATGTCTCATGATTTCAAAGCCTACAGATAACCTATTTTTAAAAGACTGATGAAAACTTCAGTGCTTTAGTGGAATGAATTTTTAAGCTACATATTTTTTAGCAAACAAATTACCCAGAGGAATTTTAAATCCTCCAAAGCACGCTGACATATTTCCCAGGATCTCAGCAAATGCATGTATTATTAATAAATTCCCAGAATTTATAAGTTTTATGAGTATTTCTAGAGGTTTCTATACCCTCAGGAAGTACATAGGTATTAAAATAAAATAAATTAAAATCAGAGCATTATTGACCTCAAAACATGCTTTATATAAGATATAGAAATATATCCAAAATTTATCTGAAGAGATCATTCACTAGGAGAATTTTCTGAACTTCTCATCAAGTATTCCTCATCAAAGATAAAGTACAATAACTGCCAAAATAGTTTTTTTCAAATTGAGCCCAGAATGTAGTACTTAGAATATAAATGCAAAATTGCTAAGCAAATATTTAATGCATTAATAAATTGAAGGTTAACCCAGACAGTCTTTTCATCCACCCATTTTTCAATCCTATGTTTTAACCAGCCTGTTCCCCAAAGACAAAACAAGTTGGATGCAGAACTAAGGCAATAATGTGTGCATTATTTTAATTCAAATAGAATAATAATATATAAATGAAGAAGTCATAGAAATGTCTAATATTATGTATCCTATGGTAACCATTAATAATGAAATAAAAGTATATTATTAAATATGATGACTTTTACAGATTTTCTGTTTGCTATCTTAAATTAGACTACATATATGAATTTTTGACTTTCATAAAAAAGATATAGAAACAGAGACAGAGAGATCATTTATGCATCTGAAGGAAGGGACATTAGAGCAAGCACACTGAAAAGATGTTATATATAGTGTCTACTTTGGTAAAATTATAATAACACTTATACCAGGAAACTGAGAACAAACTTCACTAGTTAGGAAAAAGAGTAAGTAGTACCAGATAGGCCTATAATTACCATAAGCAAACGGTGTGTATCTTGTTTCCATTAATCAGACTAACTTAATAAATAGCAACATTTTGGGGGCTGGAGAGATGGCTCAGCGGTTAAGAGCACCAGCTGCTCTTCCAGAGGTCCTGAGTTCAATTCCCAGCAACCACATGGTGGCTCATGACCATCTACAACGGGATCTGATGCCCTCTTCTGACACTCAGGTGTACATGCGGAGTACTCATACATAAAATTGAATAAAATTAAAAAAATAAATAAATAGCAACATTTTATGCCCAAGTTAATTTTTATTGAAGTTTTAAGATAATGCGAGAAGTTCTGGAAAGGTAAAGATCACTGCCATGAAGACCACTGGCTGTTCTTCTAGAGGACTTGGATTCAGACCACAGCACCCATGTTAGGCTGGTCACAGCAACCTGTAACTCAAGGTACAGGAGATCAGATGCTATCCCATTTTTTTCTTCTTCTGTATATCAGCACATGTGGCACATCCACCAGTCATACATTAAAAAATTATGAAAATAGATCTTATAAGAAATGATAACAGAAAAAAAGAACAAATAAAATAACCAAATGAAGGAAAGAAAGAAAGAAGGAAGGTAGGAAAGAAAGAAAGAAAGAACGAACGAACGAACAGACCTGTGTGTTCAGTCCTAAAAAGATGAAATTAGGAGGTTTGCCCTGTGAGCATTGCCATCCTAGGTCAGATGGAATAAGGATGCTAACCATCCAATTTTCCCATGGAAAAACTTTTTTTGGAATATTTGGTTTTGGTCCAATGTCATTTCGATACTCTTGAAAACATCAGAAGGAGGAAAGTAAATCAGTTTTAGAGTTAAAGATAAAAATTGAAAGAAAATATGACCACCAAAGTAAAAGAAATATTCTAGAACCTGGAAAATATTTTAATTATAATATCAAGAAGAAATGCAGCTGGGCAAGGCTGTGATTTGGGATTAAGAAGACAGATGGTGAGCTTCATATCTACAGAACTATGTGAGATTAAATTATGCTTTTTTTAAAACCAACAAAATTTTTTGATGCTCCGTTCTACCATTCATGGTCCTTTTAAACCTTGTATTGGCTACTCTGAATGCATAATCTTATTCAATTTTTGTATCACTGATAAACAGGTGCTTTTTCATACACAATATAAAGAAGAGGACATACTTCTCTAGACAGAGCCAGGAACTAGTTTGCAGCCAACATCTAGGAGTGACAAAGGTAGAAATGTTCTCAAATGTTGTTCTGAGTTCATAAAATGCAAAAAAAATACTTTGATTCTTCTTCCCTTTTCAGAGTGTTCTGTAAGTACATTATATCAATATTTACAATTTGTACAACTCAAACAAGATCAGATATTGCTTGCAAATCTGCATGAAAAATGTTATTTGAATAAACGTGAAAAAAAACAAACATGTGTTTCAAAACAAAATACAAGTCAGGTGAAGACAATTTGATTCTTTAATAAGTGATCAGTAAGAGTCCTGCTCCCATCTCAAACTTCAAGAGGTAAAAGTCAACTAAAAACCCACCCACAATAGTATAAAAAAAAGTATTTAGTTTCACATTAACTTGGTGTATATATCATTAGCTCTCATTAATGAAAGAAACAATATAGTCATTTAATATCAATATGTGATATTAAATTTTAAGTTCACATTCTATGAAAATAAGAACTTGGTGTGGCTTGTTAAAATAGTCTCAATTTATAGATCATGTCAAATATACAGTAAGTTCTCAATAATTCTTTGTACTGTATGAATTAGCCTAAAAGTACAAACCTATATCTCTTTCAAGAGGCTTGAAATTAAATTTTGTACATTTTAACTGACAATTAAAAATATGTTTTCCTGTGTAAGTTACCAGACTGGTAAAGGCAAGGGGACCTTGTTTTAGTGGAGAAAGTTTGGAGGTAGGAGTGAAAGTAAGGTTAATATGTACTCATGTCTAGTAGTCATGTTCCTTTAGCTAACAGAGAGGTACTCCGACTTGAAGGACCAATAAAGAGGGTATTGATAACACGTGGATTCAACTGTAATTATGAGCCTGATGGCAAAGATGAGATAGCTGATTTTGATGGTTTATAGTGATTGTCAAATTGATGGAATTTTTAATCAGCGTGAAAACAAACCTCTCAGAAGATCTGTGAGGAAATTTCCAGACTAGGTTATTTAAGGTGGGAAGATTCGTGACGACTGTGAGTAACACCATGGCATCGACTAGAGTCCCAGAATGAATGTGGTCAGCTAACTCATGCTGTTCTCTATGCTGCCCACACTTTTGTAGACTGTTCATAAAGCTGTGATCCAAAATCAGCACTTCTTTCCTGAAGTTGCTTTTGCCCGGGTTCTTTTGTCCAAGCAACAACAAAGGTCGCTAAAAAGAAAGACTGCTGCTGTGAGAAACTGCATGATGTCAAAGTTTCGGGAATGGCAGGATGAATGTGCAGGAAGTGAAACTTGGAGCTAGCAATGGTCTAGATCATCACAGAGCATGCTCAGAACACCTGGATGCCAAGAAAAGTACAGATAACACAGTGAGAACCCAGCATAAGATTCAATAGAAAGAGGTTGTACTCAGAACTGTGCCTAAGCCATTTGAGTTAAATTACAGCAAATGGTGAAAATGGTTAGGAACAGTGCTGCCAGACTCGAGCTCTCTCGTTGCTCTTGGCAGCATTGAGACCAGGGAGTAGTCTGCACTGCCAAGAGAATAGTAAAGCCAGATATCAACCTCCATCCCCAATATTGTACATACCTCTTCTGGCTTTATTCCTAAACTGTTTCTCAAACTTCAGTCATTTTCTTCATTAGAAAGCAAATGAATATAAATGACATTATTTTTTTGATATTGTATAGTAAGAAAAGAAAAGTAATAAAGGCTACTTTGGTCTGTACTCAAAGATAAATGCAATCTTTTCTATCGGGGACTATAATTGTGTTCCTAGGAACCACTTTATATTATCTTCTATCACTTATTTCTTATATTTTTGCTTTATTTCTATATCTTACTCTTGTCTGTGTTTATTTTGTACAAAGATGTTGGAGCTTAAAATATTATGCATGTATATATCCATGATTCTAATTTCTATAAAGTATATATACTTTATACATAGAAACAGTAGAGGGCGCTTTGTCTTTGACAAATTTTAATTAATTATTAATTATATGATGTTAATTCACTTATATTCATACATTAATAGCACACAATACAATATAGTCATCATCCATTATTAATATAAAACATGTCAAATTTCTCTTTTTTGGTATGATAAAAGTTGGGAATAAAAAAGAGCATGTTTTGTCTATTATTATTATTTAAAGCTGTAATACATGTTGACATATTTTAAGAATCATAAATCAATTTTATTTAGTAATAAAGCTAAATATAATAAAATTGGAATTATTTTGGTGAGACGACATTAATTTTTAATAAATAAATATCTTACTTTAGTAATTAGAAGAAATAAACAGGTAAACATCTGACCTCTCCAGGCAACTGAGGTGACATTGCAAGCCCAAGCATACTCTTACAGGAACGAGATTGTTGCTAAGCAACAAGTTGTCTGTAATCTTAGATGTCTTTGTGTCTGAGAAAAATTGAGGCAAAAAAAAAGTTTGGGAAGCTAATGAGGAAGAAATGGCTTCAGTGGAATTCGATCAATAGTGCACCTGACCAGAAAATCAACTGTTAATGGGAACAGGAGAAGAAAGGGTACTTAGAGCTACTTTAGAGTAGATTTATTATCACTAGGTGTGTTTAATTGCCTGCACTCCAATTCTCTATTATCCTTTGTCTTGTGTGTGTAACAATGCTTTTTTATGTTGAAGTTCAATAATAAAGAGCAGCATCCCTCCACAGTGGCTTCAATAATAACCTCAAGCGATGTTATGATCACTTCATTTTCTGTATCATTTAAGAATTCAATAAGCTGTGTTTGGTCTACTTTCATGCCATGATTATGTGGATGACAATAAACCACAGGCTGAACTGACCTCTCATCTGCAAGAGTATGTCTCTGACTTGGAAATTCCAGATAGTCACCCAAAGAGACTTCTCCATCTAAGAGATTCATAGTCTAGACATGCTTCTTCCAGCAAGGCCATGCCTATAAATCCTTTTAATTGTATCAAAGAAGTCTGCTCCTTGATGGCTAAACATTCACATATATGAGCCTATGGGCATGAATTTTACTCAAATCAGCACATTCTCCTGCCTTGCTCCCATAGTGGGTGGGAGAGAAATCTCCAGTTACAATAGTCTATTACAATCTTAACACTATTAAAATGTTCAAAGTCTCTTCTGAGACTTAGGACAGTCTCTTCACTGCAACCCATCTAAACTCCAAATCAAAAGCAGATAACATACTTTCAACATACAACAGCACAGAACATACATTGTAATTTCAAAAGCATGGAAAGGGAGCATAATGAGGAAATACTGGACCAAAGCAAGACCAAAATCTCCAGGTCAAACTTAAAATTCTTCAGCTCCACATCTGTTGTCAAAGAGTTCTTCAGATCTCCAACTCCGTTCAGCTTTGTTTACTAAAACACATTTTTCTTTCCTGTCCTGATTCCATTTCTGGTTCGCAACTTTCCTTGGCAGATATACCAAGATTCTGGCCATCTCCAAAATAATGTACTCCTCAACAAAATGTAATATTCACCATCACAACTTCACACAACAGCCCTTCTGGATCTGCACAAATATCTTGACACACACATGGTCTCAGTGCCTTTTCTTAGCCATGGAAGGAGGATTCCACAACTCCCTTTTTTATACTTGACTCTAAAGTCATAACCACTTGGCCAAACTGCCAAGTTCTGTTAAGTATTGGGGCAGAAACTTGTTCTGTAGTTCAAATACAATTGTGTCAACTTTCAGATTTTGATGGTTTTCCTCTCTTAGAAGTCAGAATAAGAAAACATTGTAAATGGAAAACTGTAGGAAAACAGTAGAGCTGAGCCCTATTCCTTGATTATAAATAAATGAGATATGTCCAAATTGCAATAGTCACATGCTCAAGTAACTAACTGCAGGGAGAAAAATCTAGCAAGTACACATATTAGGTTCTATTAACATTTTTCTGCATGATAATCTGGTGTTCAAGGTGGTTCATAGTCCAATGGCCCAGTAAGGATAGCAATCTTCAGGATACAAGATACTTAAAGGAAAAGGAAGAAGCCTCCAGGAGTATCAGAAATAGGGTCAGTTAGCACATCTCTTGCTTGGCAGATTAGGCTAGGTTTTTTGGTTACTGAAGAAAATTACAACTTCAGTAGACTTCAGGATGGTATATTTAAGGGCTAAGTAGAAAGAACCCAAACTCCATGCAGAGCTGGTGCATGCCTTTAATGCGAACACTTGGGAACCAGATACAGGTGGATCTTTGTGAGTTAGAGGCCATCGTGATCTCCAGAGCTAGGTCCAGTACATCCAGATCTATACAGAAAAAAAACTGTCTCAAAAAAAAAACTTGAAAAAAAAAAAGAAACCTAGAATTTAGATGGTGGCGTAACTCAAAGTTCAAATATAGGAACCATTTGAATTCGAAGTTAGTAGCACAGGGAATCAAAATAAAACTGCAAAGGAAATAATGAAGAGGTTGGCTCTTGTGTAATCTTATAAATATTGTAACCCCTACCCTGGAGAGCATTATAAATTATTCCTTCAAATGTGCACTGGTGTAGATAGATCACGTGTAGAATATAAGGCAGTCTTGACTACCCAGGGCGCTTGAAGTACTGGAGTGTACCTGTCACATATGACACTATACCTGCTTCATTTTTTTCCCACTTGTCCATATTTAATCTTGACATTGTGAGACGGCAGCAAACTCACTGTTTCAGAGCCAAAGTTAACCTGTAAGGCTCAATTGCCCAAGGAGAAAAATAACTTCTCAGAATGCTGGAAACTTTAATTCTTGAGAAACAGCAAGTCACATCGTTTCACTCCCTGAACAAGTTTCTTTTACCGAGGTGGATCATCTGTGCTTGACCACATGTGGAGAGGTATATAGACAGGTACATGCATCAGGTTGTATGCACTCCCCTAACTGAACCTAATAGGAAACACAATGAATTGTGGACTTTGCCTTTTTAAACCTCTACAAAATGTGACTCCTAACCATTTCCTGGGAACCCAGGGTAGGACCTGGACAGAGTCTATCTTCCTGGCTAGTATTTAATTAAAGGTTGCTTCAAATTTGGTTCAAAATTGCAAAACTAGCTTTTTTCTCACTAATATCATGATTAACATTATAGAACCCAGAGAGATAGACTGTCCACTCAACCCTTCATGAACTTCAAGAGTCTGAGTGCCTTGGGGTGGGGTGTGCACTTTAAAATATTAATCCAAGGCAGGCGGATCTTTGTGAGTTTGAGACCAGCCTTGTCTACAAGAGCTAGTTCCAGGACAGCCTCCAAAACCACAGAGAAACCCTGTCTCGAAAAACCAATATATATATATATATATATATATATATATATATATATATATATATATATATATATTAATCCAAGTCTCTGGAGCACGCCTTAAGTCCTTTGGACCCTGCAGTGAATGACCTTGCTGGAAAAAGGAGATAGCGATCTTGTTATTTGGTGACCTCCTTTTGGAAAGTTGTGGAAGTGTTTTTAGCTTCCTGTGACATTTTGCTGCCTGGTTTCTGTATTCTGGTACTGGGGTATTTCTAGGAAAGGAATGGAAGGATCCGGAAAAGTCTATGCATCCCAGTTCAAAGGAAAAGAAATTATCACAGTCTACTAGTTATTTCTGGTTAGTTGGGGCGTTCAGCTAGAGCCACCAGTTTTTCTCTTTTGACCTTACTTGGCACCCATCAACTGAGTTTCATATTCTAGACTGCACAGTAGAGCTAAGGAATTATGGGGGCATCCACAATACTGGCAGACAAGTTAAGGTTTGGAGAGGAGCAATGTGGGTCCAGAAGCCAAGGAGAACTTGAAGAGGCCTAGCCTCTATTGGGTTTATAGTATCTGTGTTTTGCAGTGACGGATTTCTAAATGACTCTAGTTGTTCAATGTCCTCTTAGGGTTTCTGTTGTAATTTTTGGCTCTGTGTCTTGCCTTGGCCTGTCTCTGTACCTGCTTTTCTTGGCACAACTAAATGGGTGAGCAAGACTGATAAATTGGAGCACTACTCCAAAGCTCACTTAAGAAATGGTGGAGCCTTGGGGTCTTGGGGTTCTGTGAACTAGGTTGGGGTTCAATGGGAAACTTTGAAGAAAAGACCAGGGCCTCAGGCAATATCCAGTAGGTGAGTTCCCCCTTCGGTAGCCCCAGAACACAGCTGGAGCTCCAACTCCAGCACTTGGCCTATAATCTCTTATCATGGCCGCTAATTAGGTAGCTCAGCCACTGTTCATACAACCTCAGATCATATCAGAAGGTTCTATTGCCATCCCCTTCGAATTACAACACTGGAGAAGGTAAAAAAGTTTTCTCTTTCTGTTTGTGTGTATGAATATATGGTGGGTTCTGACTTGTCTTTCTTGAATACATGAGTTACCATGGAATTTTGCCATTCCTTCTGTTGCAAAGGTGGAAATATCTTGTCAGGACAGTCAATACTGCAGTACCAGAGCTTAAAATTGAGTACTTCCCATTACATTTTTTATCTTCTGGTTGCATACATAGAAACTTGTAGCCCTTTGAAAAGTAGCCAGTAAGAATGAAGCTTCCAAGTTGGTCCAGATGTATTTTTCAATGTCTGTTGGATAGGTATGCGATATCTTTAGCAACAGGGTCTTACTATCAAGTCCTGGGGGAATAATCAAGAGCCATGGTAACAAGCCACAGTATCTGTGAGAGGTGTATATTAATTCACTGACTAACAATTTGAAAAAGGATAACTTACACATGACAATGTGCTTTTTATTTGTAAGTCAAATGGCATCGTAGGAGGCACTGGTTCTAGGTAATTCCATTTGCTTGTTCCTTCATTCATAAATTTATTGGCTACCAAGTTAGAGGTTTCCTTATAGTATTTTATGTATGTATATAATATACTTTGAGTAATCTTTAAACAGATTTATATGTGAGTATAAAACCTTCTTTTCTTTGGATCCTTAAAAGAAAGTATTTCTTTAAACATGTGTCTTTTTTATATTGTTTTTATTGAGCTATATATTTTTCTCTGCTCCCCTTCATTCCTCTCCCCTCCCCTTGTACCCTCTTTCATGGTCTCCATGTTCCAAATTTACTCAGGGTATCTTGTATTTTTCTATGTCCCATGTAGATTAGATCCATTTATGTTTCTCTGAGGATCCTTTTTATTGAATAGGTTTTCTGGGATTGAGAACTAAAAATGTTTTTGTTTTGTATTATTTTTTGTTTTTTGCTTTATGTCTAAAATTTACTTATGAGTGAGTACATATGATTTTTGTCTTTCTGGGTATGGGTTACTTTACTCAATATGAGGTTTTCTAAATATGTCCATTTGCCTGCAAATTTTAAGATGTCATTGTTTTTTTCTGCTGTGTAGTACTTCATTGTGTAAATGTACCACATTTTCCTTATCTGGTCTTTAGTCAAGGGGCAGTTAGGTTGTTTCCAGGTTCTGCCTATGACAAAAAAAAATGCTACTATCATCATATATAGCTGAGTACCTGCCCTTGTGGTGTGATCGAAATCCTTTGGGTATATAACCAAAAGTGGTATTGCTGGGTCTTGAGGAAGGTTCCTTTCTAATTTTCTGAGAAATCGCCATACTACAATCCAAAGTGGCTATAATAGTTTCACTCCCAGCAATGCAGGAGTGTTCCCTTTACTCCACACCTCTTCAGCTCAAGTTGTCATCAATGTTTTTTATCTTGGTCGTTTTTACAGGTGTAAGATAGAACCTCAGAGTTGTTTTGATTTGCATTTATCTGATGGCTAAGGATGTTGAGCATTTATTTATTTAAATGTCTTTCAGCCATTTTAGATTTCTCTGTTGAGATTTCTCTGTTTAGATCTGCACACCATTTTTTTTTGTTGAATTATTTGTTCTATTGATGACCAATTTCTTGAGTTCTTTGTATATTTTGGAGATCAGACCTATGTCTGATGTGGGGTTGCTGAAGATCTTTTTCCATCTGTAGGTTGTCATTTTGTCTTGTTTACCATGTCCTTTGTTTTACTGAATCATTCCAGTTTCAGGAGATCCCATTTATTAATTGTTTCTCTCCGTGTCTGTGCTACTAGGGTTATGTTTTGAAAGTAGTCTTCTGTGCCAATGTGTTCAAGTATACTTTCTACTTTCTTTTCTATGAGGTTCAGTGTGGCTGGCTTTATGTTGAGGTTTTTTGATCCATTAGGACTTGAGTTTTGTGGGTGCAATAGATATGGATCTATTTTTATTCTTCTACATGTTGATATCCAATTATGCCAGCACCATTTGTTAAATACGCTTTTTTTCAGTTTTTGCTTCATTGTCAAAAATCAGATGTTTGTAGGTGTGTAGATTGAGACAGGGTCTCTCTACATAGCCCTGGTTGTCCTGGAACCTACAATGTAGACCAGTCTTGCCTCAAATTCACAGAGATACACCTACATCTGCCTCTTAAATGCTGGTATTAAAGGTATGTGCCACTGTGCCTGGAAAAATTAGGAACTTTGAAAAACCAATTCCTTTTACAAAATGGCTATTTTCATTTTTAAAATATGATTAATGCACACAACCTCACTTCAGTTATCATAGTTCATAAATTTCATAATGAAGCATTGTTTTTGTTCTTATCTTGCTGTAGAGATTCCTAGGTAAGTATTAAATTTATTGACAAAACATTTTGTTTTGCCTGCTCATGTATAACAACATTCCACTGAATATGCTATCATTTTATTACAAGTTTATAACATATAAATTTGAAGTATCAAAATGATTAAATGTTTAGAGTAATGTGTATTTCTAAAGTAACTATAAGCATCACATCTCTTCTCAAAGATCTTTTTTTTTTTTTTGTCTTACCTAACATAACATTGGAAAGCAGTACGTTAACTTTTATGAAGAAAAATTTTGGTATTGACTTAGATTAGTGAGAAAGAAAATAAACACAACTGTTTTGATGATCTATTGCTGTAATGCATCATCAGAGCACTGCTCATGTGATAAACTACGATATTAGTGTAATACATCATCAAGAGTGCTGTCACTCTAAAAAAGTATTAGTGTAATACATCAGCTGCCATCACCACTCACAGCAACATCCAGCAGCATTTAAGGAATTCTTTGGTGCTGCCTTGGGCAGAAATGAAAGAATACCAATCAAACATAAGCCTATTAAAATACCTTAAATTTGTTTTATATTATATTTATAATCTCTCTCTTTCTTCTACTTTCACTACCTCTTTAGCCTTTCTGTGTATTGTTGTTTTATATTCATAAAATTATCCTCAGATGTTAACATTTGGGAAACTAGTGTAGTGTCTAATATTCACTTCTCCAGTTTCCACACTTACAACTCCCTGTTCATAAACAAGACGTTGTATGAAGGACAATTTACTAGGAACCAGATTAGCCTAGCTATTAAATAGTCATTTCTTTCACTTAAATGTTATAAAATTTTAAAAATTTCACACATAAAAATCCTATTTACAAACATTTCTACACCTGCCTCTCCTTATTCCACTTTTCCCATGGCCCTCAAAATTCATGATAACTTTTTTAATTCTTTAATTAATATAGTTACATATGCCTATGTATCTGTGTATGTATATACATATAGGTATAAAGATAGGTAGAAGTGTGTGTTTTTGTATATACTCTGTCACATGCACACATACACACAAAAGCACACTCTGCTGAGCATATTTTGTTTCCCTTTTACATACATGTGTTTATGGCTACCTACTTGGAATTGGGGAACCTATCAGTGGGGTCACTTATTGTCTAAAGAAGCCTGATTCCCCTTCTCTCAGCTTTTTATCAGACTCTTCTGGTATTTTCCCCCATTCGTGTAAGACATTCTTCTAACAGCCTTTAGAATTACATAGTGATTCTCGAAAAATAAAACCAGAAACATTTGGAGGCATTATGCACATATCTTATGAAAATTGTCGCACATTGTCACAGGCTCCCTATTATGCCATGCCACTCTTCTGTGAAGAACTTCTCATCTAATGACTTGAATGTGTTTCATCCTGGAGAATTCAGTATCTACTTTCATTACTTTGGGGTTTTCTGTAGCGATGAACATCTTTTTTATTAGCATTATGTAATATTTCAAGTGTCTTGCATTTTTATATATCTTCTTTCCAAATACCTTTAAAGGTTTTTCCTCATTTCAGGAATATCTAAATGCAAATGTGAATGTCATCGAGAACTAAAGGTGGAACTTGTACAGATTTGATTTTTTAAAACAGTCTGTTGAATGTCATTTACCTTGTCTCCCAGCTAAGAGGTGCTAAAAGAAAGCTTCAAATGAACTTGGTGTTATCTATTAAGAATTTCTGGTAAATTAACATGTGTACATTATGTTCTTTATTGAGATATATTATGAAGCTTTGACACTGAAATATACGAAGTTCCAGATTCTTTTCAGAATGACAGCATTATAGTTAATATATTACTATTTAGATACAAGAATAGGTATAAATAAGGAATAAACAATACACTAGCAGTCATTATAATGCTTTCCTTCAGCAACTGAAAATTTACCTAAAACATTTAGAGGTACAATAGGATAAAGATTTAACTAAAATATTTTTTACTGTATTGAAAATTTAAACAGTTTTTCATTTAACAATTAAAATGCTTTTATTTGAATTCCTAAACATTTACTGAATGATTACAAAATATAGTTTTTAAAATTGTTTTTAAGGCTGGGCAGTGGTGGCTCACACCTTTAATCCCAGCACTCAGGGGGCAGAGGCAGGCAGATATATGAGCTCAAGGCCAGCCTGGTTTACAGAGAGAGTTCCAATACAGCAAGGACTACACAGAGAAACCATATCTTAAAAAGCAAACAAACAAACAAATGAATGAATGAATGAATTAATTAATTAATTAAATATGGAAGAAAGGGACAGAATGCAGGACACAAAGGAAGTACTGAGGAATATGTTGTCTATTGCAAACAGTAGAAGATTATGTAGACAATAAGAGATAGAACCTGTATGTCAGAATATCAGTCACAAAGAGAAAACCAATGTCTCGAACAGTATGACTTAAACTTCATATTGCAAATACCTCTATTGAAAGAAGAAAGTTACTTGAATAAAAACATAAGAGGAATAAAGAAAATCTCATCAAGCCAACTCCACTTCTTCATTCCTTAACACAACAGTACAAAAAAAAAAAAAACCCAAAAAGCAGGTTTCTTTAATAAACCAATAAACCAAATTAATCTAAAGGAGAAAAAGGCCCAAACTGACAAAATTAGAAGTATAAGTGTAGACAGTATCACAGATAACAATGAAATTTCTTTTTAAAAAAATACGTCAAGATATGTCAGTTAAAACATTCTCTTTCACTGAACATGACGAACAAGCAGCTCACCCCAACAATTTGGAATAGTGTTTCACTGTTTTTTCAGCTCTTGTGTTAAGATACTTTACTGTACTTTTGCTACAGTCATCTTTTTTGTTGTTGTTGTTTTTGTTTTTTCGAGACAGGGTTTCTTTGTGGCTTTGGAGCCTGTCCTGGAACTAGCTCTTGTAGACCAGGCTGGTCTCGAACTCACAGAGATCCGCCTGCCTCTGCCTCCCAAGTGCTGGGATTAAAGGCGTGCGCCACCACCACCCGGTTTACAGTCATCTTTTTAATAATATATAATAATATATGCCTATGTCAGTTTCTGTTTTAAATTTGTCACACAGACAGCTACTGAGAATGCTAATATATTTTCACTTCTCAGTGGGTCTTATTGTATCTGGATTGCTGTAATAAAATAGAAAAAACCACACAGATATTTTCTTAAAACTTTCATTTATTTGCCACATTTTTGGAGCTTAGTAAGCTCCTGGTGTTTGGAATGTACTTTTATCTTCATAGATATTACATTCCAATTACTTTCCCATGGTGAAAGAGACTAGCTATTCTTTTGGTATCTCATTTACTGTGACACTATCCCAATCATGAGATATCAGTCTCATGTTCTAGTAATCTTTTAGATTCTTGCAGTAATTAGCGTAATATGTCTTAAGATAATTCATAACATAATATAACTGGTTCTCTTATAAAAGGAAAAGTATGTCCACAGAATCACACACAGTCAAAGGGTAGGTGATTTCAACATTCATAAGGTTTAGGGAGAGACTGTATTGATGCATCTTCAAGTCACAGAGCATCTCTCATTTACAGTAACACCAGAAGCTAACTGGGATAATGGTAAAAGGGGTCCTTTTAAGAGTCTTAAAGGCAAATGATGCCATTGAAGACTTGATTTTGTAAACTGAGACTCCAGGAGTGTAAGAGAATAAATGTATGCAATTGGAAACAATGCAGCCTGTGACACCTTCTTACCATGGCCTTAACAAACCAAAAAAACTATTATTTTCTTATACATGTTTATAAGAAACTGTGCCGTAAAAACTAGGTTTTCTTTTCTTTAGTATTATTTTGAAGATTTTAGTATAATTACAATAGTTATTCTTTCCCCTTTATCCCTCACATCCCTCCCATACAACCTGCTTAGTCTATATAATGTTGCTTTTATGTATGTATTGAGCCTGACTGTTTGGAACTGGACATACAGTTGTCGCTCTCTTCCCTGAGGAAGACCACCTCTCCAGCTCTCAGATTTCCTCAATACCTATAGTTTTTGGTGTAGGGTCGAGGCCTCAAGTGCTTTTTGTCATGTAGTGTGGCATGTGAGTTTGGGTCTTCATTCTTCAGCCCAGGTTTGTGTCATCAGATTATATAGACTTATCTTATGTATTACTAAGATACACTAATCAGCAAAGTCCCCGATTCTCTGGCTCTTAGAATCTTTCCACCACCTTTTCTGAAATAATTGAGCCTCAGGTACAGGAGTATTTTGTAGGTGTATTCACTGGGCCATGCCTCCACATTTTCCATTTTAATTGGTCGTATCATTCTGTACTGGTCCCTTTTGTAAAGAGATGTTTTCTTGATGTGAGATTATGACACAATTATCCTTTATTTAAGAATGTTTTGGCAGTAATCAACAGCTCTCTAATCAGACTTAAGGCCAGTCTAGCAATAGGAAAACCGTATTGGTACTGTAATCCTAGCTAACTACTCAATGCTAGTGAAGCCATAGTCATTGGAGGAGAATCTACAACTTCTACTTTATTAAATCAGCATAATCCCAAACAAAAATCTAGATTTTCTTAAAATAGTTACATCTTATGTTTTTTTTTCCTTTATAATTATATACTAGCAAACCACTTTAAGGCAATCTCCTGTTATTTTTTTTTTTTACCATTTACCTTATTTTAGCATACACCTTAGAATTCATTACAGATTTCCAATCACATGTTGCTACTTTCAGAATGAAAAAAATATAGTTTTAATAAGTTCATTTCAAGTTCTGTTTTATAACCATATACAGAGGAAGTTTTACATAAAATGAGAAAAAAGTCCACAAAGCAGTACAATGTGTTTGAAATATTATCTTATGCATTATATATACATATATATATATATAAACATGGAATTAAGTAAATTTTTGTAACTACTCCTAAGAAAAAGGTACATGATGCCTCAATCCTTACTACCAAAGAAATATAAGCAAATGAGGAAACCTGGGAATGGGAGAGGTGGCCTTCCCCAGGGAAGATCATGCCAATAGTTTGTCCAATGCTGAATGATCATCTTTGAAAAAATAACACTATGTAGATCGAACAGGATATATTTAAATATATATATATATTTATATACATATATGCTTATATACACTGATATGTATGCAATAACAAAAAAGAAGAATCCTTTGAAGTAGATGAGGAGGGCTATATGGAGGGTTTGGAAGGAGTAAAGGGAAGGGAAAAATGTTGCATTTAAATAATAATCTCAAAAAGAAAAAACAAAAAAGTAGTATTTGATCTGAAGTAACATACAAAATAATATTAATTAATTAAATAAAATTAATATTAATTAAATATTAAAATTAATTAACATATCATTTTAAAATAGAATATTATTGGTGCAAAATTTATCATCTCCCATAAAGTTAAAAAACTAGTAATATTAGCTTCATTTCTGGAATACAACCAAAAGGTAAATAAAATACAGTATAATTTAAAAAAAGATTTTGAAGCAATGGATTTATATCAACTAAATTCTAGAAACATAATCTATAGTTAGTTTATTCCTATATGTAAGCTATACAAATGAAAAATTATTTTATTCTGATTATTTACATATGTAGTTACATGTAAAGTTTTTATATCTGGGTGGGACTTCCTTGGTTTTTCCCTTCTATATAACTGATTCAAGTCTCTTGATAAATTTAATCAATAGTGCAGGTATGGGGTTCATCTTGTATAATGGATTTATGCCATAGAATAGATATAATATTAAACTGGTTGTCAGTGTTGTCTATTATTATCATAGACTAACACACTCCTCAGTTGTCATTGGAGACTTTTCTATTTGTAGTAGATGCTGACTAAGAAGATCCACACTGGCCACGCTGCAGAGAATAAGAGATGGAGACTTAAGTAACACATTTTTATTGCACACCCTCCTCCACAAGCTCAGGGGTCAATATGAAAGAAGGAACAGCAATAATATAAGGGCCAATGGGGATAAATAAAAGAAGCATTTTTTTCCCCAGCACAATAAGGCAACTGTACATGTGAACTCACAGGGGTTGTGAGGGCATGCACGGAACCTGCCCAAGCTCAAGCCAGGCTAAACACCAACAGCAGAAAGAATACAGTCATGAAGAGGCACACCAGCCAATGAGTTCTTGGCAATTCTTGGCTTCTGGGAGAGGGAGAAGCAGTTTTTGCTAAGAGTGTAGAGTCTGGTTAGCCATCCATGTTCCAGGGGAAGGTCTCATATCCAAGAATGAGTAAATGATACAACTTATACTTCATATGTGAAGAAATTAGATAGGACTACAAGTTGGGGAAAGAAGTGGCGTTACATGTTTGGAAGGCATTGAGGGAACAAATGAATATGATCAAACACATAAAAATTTTAATGAACTAATAAAATATGCTTGAAAATATAGTCTTCCCATCTTTTATAAACTATTTCATATTTCAATAAAGCATTATTGTTGTAATAGTATGCATATATTCTTCTTTTACTAAGAACATAAAGTGAATGTTTTAAATGCTTCTGTTGTAGAAGGATTTCATTGACTCAACATAGTGGATGATCATATTAAAGATTTTCCTTCTTTCCTGATGTGGTCTCTAAATTTTAGAAACACGGTGATAAAACATGAATTACTGATGGTTTGTTGTTCAGTAAGGTAGTGTTTAAGGAAAAAAATTACTTCAGTAGAAAACATTCTGTTAGCTACCCACAAAGTTTGACTTGCAATTAATAGTTTCCACTCTTCTTAATATGCAAGTTATATAAAATCTTTATAGTTTTGTAAACTCTATTGATGTAATGCCAATTTATATTGTTAAAGTATTTGATACATACATGATAACTATTAAGGGAATGTGTGGTAGGAAGTCTTCCGTGAGAAATTTGAACCTTGGTATAGATCATTCATTCTCAATGTTTCAGCCCCACAAACAGTGCTATTGAAGATGGTGATGATAACTGGATTGTCATTTACAAAAAAAAAATCATTCAAGGCTTTTATTATGTGTTGGAAACACACTAACTCAGTCATTGTTCATTGAATCTGCATTTAAACACCAGATGTTGGTTCTTTATTTTTTTCCAATGGAAAAGGAAAACTGCTCACCTGGATTGCAGAGCATGTAGTCTGGGTATAACTGGTTTAACTTCTTTCACCTTTTCTATCAGAGACATCTTCTATCAGATTATTGCCTCTCTTTGGCCACAGTGATGGTTCCAAGATATATACAGAGCTTAATCTAAGTTGGCATTCCTTCATAAAGTGAGATTTATAGAATTATTTCTGAAATACTTTCTTAAGCCTATTCATGATTAAATGTAGAAGAATCTTGATCTTGATTTGACCATGTATGACCAGAGACAATGTCAGTAAAAAGAAATAGATTCGTAGAAATGAAATAAAATCCTGTGAATAGATACTCTCTGTATCTTTGAATTAATCTCAGAAATTTAAATTATGGTATTGATGAATATGTTCAATATCACAGTTTTATGTAAACCATTATCATAATGCTTTTAAAAATATATATCAGCAGGTTTTAACGTAGACTATGTGTTATTATGGTAAAACTGGGAAGCTGATCATGAGATTTTCTATGTGTGGAGACAAGTAATTTGTAATTTTTTTCCTATTATTTATCTCTGAACATTTTGAGTGCTATTTGGCAAGGAAGAATATTGGATTTATTTTAATATCAATCATGATTCAAATTCATTTTTCTGCCTAAATTAAAATTAGTACAAAATCAGTAAGATAGCCAGGACAAACAATTAAAAATAAAGAGGGACTCCAAATCAGATGAAAGGCCAATGCCCGAACAATGAGGAGAACTCGTGAGGAGACTGAGTATTTCAAACTGTATTGTTGTCAGATTTATTTCATAGGGCTTGAAACTATATTTCTTTATTTAGTTGCTCATTTTCATTACATGTACTCTCAAGATTCATGTAAAGGTTTCTTTCAAACTTTTACTTTGCAAGTACTCACCCTGTCCCATTCATCCCCTGCTTTTCCCAGCTCTGTTTGCACTCTTGCTAATCTCGCCCCTTTTGTTCGTCCGGAATCCACTCCCTTCCCCTAAACAGGAGGGAGAGAAGAAATACTGTAAGTAGAATTTACATACAATTCTATAACTTTACTCCATCAGTACCTGCATCAAAAAACTTGTATAGATTTAGTAGTGTATAGTAGCCACATTTCCTTTTCTTTGTTTGTTTGACAACGTTGGTCTGTTAACAACTGTTTTTCATTAACTAATTGTGCCACTGCTCTAACCTAAGGTATTTCTTTTTGCTGTTGTTTTATTTAATTTATTTTTTTATTGAAAAAATTTCTGCCTCCTCCCCGCCTCCCATTTCCCTCCACCTCCTTCCATTCTTCTCCCCTCCCCCTCCCCCCATTCCATTTCCCTTCCCCCCACTCCATTCCCCCTCCCTCTCCAGTCTGAAGAGCAGTCCTGATTCCCTGCCCTGTGGGAAGTCCAAGGTCCTCCCCCCTCCATCCAGGAGGGAAGTATATATCCTAATTAAGGGAGCCATCGTAGGGTTGGCAAGAGACTTGACTCTAGAGGGGCATGAAGGTGTCCAGGGAGATGTCCCCAGCTAGTTCCTTGGGCAACTGAGGAGAGGGAACCTGAAATGACCCTATGCTATAGCCAAGATGAATATCTTGCATATCACCATAGGACCTTCATCTGGTGATGGATGGAGACAGAGACAGAGACCCACATTGGAGCATCGGACTGAGCTCCCAAGGTCCAAATGAGGAACAGAACTTAAGGTATTTCTGAATTCATTTATTTATCACTTAGGATAAAACCAAAACAGCAAATAAATCAAAACACCACAAAGTTATAGCTTCATGGGGTGTACAGTCTGGGCATTACTGATCAAATTCCAAATGAGAATATAGAGGATGTATATAGTTATTTGCCCTTATTCTTCACTGAAACTGCTCACTACAAGACAAAAATATTACATGTTCTATGATATTGTACACTCAGTATTCAATATGGCATTTGGAATATGAAAAATAAAACTCCCTATTTTGCCATTGAAAACTCTGTTCATCTTTATTCTTCATCAGAATTTGAACAATTTTGGGATGATGTTACACCTTCCCAAAATGTTATTTCACCTTGCAGATTCTTGACATTTTCTCTAATAACATCTAATCTTGCCTGATGTTCAAAACAATTATTACCTTTCTACTTCCTCAGATATGGAAACATATATTTTTATGTTAACAATAATTGCTACCTGGAATCTAATTTCCTTTTTGAGCTTCTTAACGCATTTAGAGCTGTAAGTTTAAAGCTACATTGCATTTTCTGATTTAAACCATAAACAGTTTAACATAAAATGGTTTGAAGGACAGGAGTTCTATTACATTGTTGTCTTCTAGTTACAATGAGTTTTTTTTTAATTCTTATTTAATCAAACAGGGAAACACTAGTAAAATATTCTAGAGCCAATATGAATTATTTATTCCTAATTAAGAAGGATCTTTAGAGAGATAAAGGGAAAAGAAATAATCATTTTACATTTTATATGTTACACTCTTTTTATTTCTATCTTAAATATACAATGTAAGTTTCTTTACAAGGTATTTTGAAAGTAAGACTTGTAATTCTCATATTAATGAAGCTTTTCTCAGTTTTTTGCTTCTTTAATGTTGTTAAAGACTTCTCTGCCCCATCTACTCTCTGTCTCACTATATCTTCTCAACCAAATTTGTGGTTAACAGACTGAATTTGACACAGCTGGCCACATCTCTCAGCTGCCTTACTTCAATTTAAAAAATCATCCATTCTTTATTTGTTTTGAGCTCTTCACACAACAGATTTCCTTCCACTTCATTAACGGAAAGGTCAGGTCTGGACCATGGCTCATTTTCTAAGTGCCGTGAGAACCAAGGGCTGAATGGCGATGTCAGGATGACAGTTTCACTAAATCTATAGCTTATGAATTGCATATTTGTTTATTTCTGGAATTTATATATCACTATCTCAGTATCTTCTTCAAGGAATCAGGAAAAGCACCATAAGTGCCATGACTGAGAACATCCGATGACAGTCATTTGTAACAGGGCTTTGGTCATGACTTCCTGCCTAAAATGCATGTGTTTGGCTTTTATTCTTTAATAGTCATAGAAATGTGCTATATCCAAAACACTAATTTGTGCATGTAGATTTTTTACAGCAACCAGGAAAACAGAATAATTATACAATATATACTAACTAAACTACATAACAGGAACAGTAAATACGATATTCTAATATATGTATGTTGTGACACAAATGTTTGTAAGCTTTCTACTGATACTTTGAATATATAACAGACCATGTGTTAATTTTTAAATGTTTATTTCTTAATTTGTAAAAAATGAAAATAATTTGATTATATATAAGTAGTGTTCTAATTTCACTTCAGAAGTATTGAATGAGGTCCTCTAGGGAGCGAGAGGAAGAACCATCACTATTTAAATATGTTTATTAAGATTAGACAATTCAACAAATAAACTGTATTAAGTTAAATGTTATTTGCTTGGGGAAAACACCAAAATGTACATATCTAGTTACTTTTGTATATACCATATCAATAATGTTTTCCTTAACAGTCTCCTATTAACATTCCCTACACACAAGACAAAGTTTTTATTTTTTATTACATTCATTTATCTTATCAGGTAACAAATCTATGGGCCTGATTTAATTTCCCAAATGAATATAGTTAGTAATTCTTTATTCAACTAAAGGTTTCATAATGGGTTCCTGAGTGCTGAGTTCATGCCATTGTTTATCAAATGTCTCCTTTTTGCCACCAGAACAACATCTACAGGCAGAACAAAACTATATGAAATAGCACCACACAAAACAAAATTTTTTTCTTCCTTCCTTGCTTCCTTGTTTCCTTCCTTCCTTCCTTCCTTCCTTCCTTCCTTCCTTCCTTCCTTCCTTCCTTTTTCCTTTTGGTTTTTTTTTTCTGTGTGACAGCCCTGGCTGTCTTGAAAGTTGCCTTGTAGACTAGACTGCCCTCAAACTCATAGAGATCCATCTGCCTCTGCCTCTCAAGTGGTGGGAATAAAGGCATGCGCCACCACACCCAGCTGAGTTAAGGAGTTTCTTTATGCTGATCTGCTTAGATTCCAAGAAATTTATATACTTTTATCAGTTTATAAAAAAGTAAAACAGAGAACATGAACTTGCTACTTGATTCTTACTCCAGTTGCTACATTGGAATTCAACCAGAAAATGGGAACTTTGTGGAGGCTACTAGAGAATGTTGGACTGCATAAATACATGTTTTATTTCATCACGTGTACTTGTATTCATTTTTTGCTATTTGAAAATATTGGTGTATTTGTAGAATTGAAGAATAAAAATAAAACATCTACATAAAGCCATGGGTAAAATATTTTATTCTCTATGTTCCCAATATTTTACAGTTGAGACTTCTTGTACCAACAGTAGATCACAGAATGTATTTCACAAGGGAGTGATTGTTTTTGCCTCCATACAAATGTTTCCTGCAATGTTGGCATATACCTGAGGTTTTCCTTATAACCTACATGAAGCTATTTCTCGATTCTGTGAGAAACTCTGCCATATTCATTTTCACACATCACACACTTATTGCCACTCTGGTCTACTGGCATAACCATGCCTTATTTCTTTTTATCTTGTATTTTATTTTGGAAACATATTAAAACAAATAAAAATAATAGATTTTACAGTCAAATTATTAACTATTCAAAAGAACATTAAAGGAGCTATCTTGAATGTGTCTTGGAAGAAATATATTTATTAATATGAATAATCTGGGTAACTTTTAAGAACTGATTAATTTGCTCCCTAAAACCTGCGTCTCCCTTTGTAATTATCTTTATGCTTTTTAAATAGTTAAACTATACAAGCATGATGTTTTACACAGGTTACAAGAATATTGCAAAATTGACATTAAGGTGATGTGATGGTTAGCTTTCATCAGACAAGCCACACAGACGAGAATCAGCCAGAAAGAGGGTGTGAATGAGAGACTCTTTATATCAAGTTGACCCCGGGAGTGTCTGTAGGGGATTGTCTTGACTTCCTTGTCAGAAGATTCAGTCAAATGTGGGAGGCACCTTCAGAAATGGCCTCAATATAAAAAGCTGGAAGAAGGACAACTTTGCTCCTTTGCCTCCTAAGCCTTTACTTGCTGCTGCTAATTAATTGTGGATATTAGAACAACTGTTTTTGGGATTCCAATGTGTACTGAAGACCAGCAGTTCTCCTGCAATCTTCCAGGCAATTAGCACCATATTGGAGCTGCTGAGGTAACCTGACTCATGGACTAAGAATCTATCACACTCTTGACCTCTCCAACAGGAGACAGTCCTTGTTGGATTAGTCCGACCATATTTTGTAACCCGGTATAATAAATAAATCCTCTTTCCATATGTATTTATTCTGTTCATCCTGCCCCTCCAAAGATCTCTGACTAATACAGATCTGTTACAGAAACTGGCCTCTTCAGCTTCTGGTGAGAAATACAATTGGTAGCCAAAAAACAAAGAATCTAATATGGAAGCTACCTGAGCAAATCAGTACATGTCAGGAGCTTCTCAGGTGGTGAGAGCAAACCAAGTGTAGCTTTTAAAAGATGACATTAAAAGAAAGAGCAAGGCTCTTTGGATTTGTTACAGGTAGAATACCCTCCCATATACTTATCTTAACTAAAAAACTCTACTCTTATATTTTATGGCATATATATACATACACATATACATATGTATATATCCTTCACATATATACAGGAAGGAAACCTCTGTTAATATAAAAAGAATATTATATATAAGAACATATAATGAAGCTTCTCTATCAAAATCATAAACCAGGATGAGTAAAGAAAAATGAAACTTACATTGGTTATCTAAATCATAAACCAGGATGATTAAAGAAAAATAAAATTTACATTGATAAAATAATAATGTTGGGACTTCAAAAAGATCCAATATCTGACTTAATGAAATGTTTTCATAGCTATGATCTTTATAATATCACTGTGAATACATTTTAGATTTTAATGACTATTTCATACACTTAAAATATTCAGATTATATTTTAAATCATACTGTAATTTATAAATGACATTTTTTAGAACTTTTCATTATATCTTCCTAAACATCAGGTGAATTGGACATGCTGTACAGTACAACTATTATTTGATGGATGCATGGGTCTCCAAAATACATAGCAGAAAATTATAAAAAAACTTAACTACCTTCATGAAAGTATTACACAAAGAAACAGGTGGACATGCTTCTGTCTTTCCCCAGTGTCAGGACTTTCTCTGAACCATCTGACTTTGAGTCTCAGATAACTTTGTAAGTTACCTTACTAAACTTACTTCTTATAATTGTCTTGGGTGGAGTCATTTCTCTGGTTCTGTTTGTTGGTGCCCTATTAAGGGGAAAGGCCATTTCCTCACAGTTTTTAAAGAAAAGTGGTTTATCAGTTGCACACATAATCTTTAGCAAATCTGAGTTAAAACAATAATATATCTAACTACACACATAAACAAAATTAAAAATATCATTCCTCTGCTCAGTTGAAATTTTCCAAGGATGATGTGTGTTAAATATGTGCATACATATACAAGGAAATACCTTTAAAAATTAAACTAGCACTTTTTTTTTATTTTTCAAGACAGGGTTTCTCCATAGATTTTTTTTTTTTTTTTTTGGTTCCTGTCCTGGAACTAGCTTTTGTAGACCAGGCTGGCCTCGAACTCACAGAGATCCGCCTGCCTCTGCCTCCCAAGTGCTGGGATTAAAGGCGTGTGCCACTGCTGCCTGGCTCACATTTTTATTTTTATAGTTCTTATATGCTTTATAGATTTAAAAAATCATGATAAAACTGTTTAGAAAATGTGTCTTGTGAGTTATTTTAAAACATCACCTGAAACCATAGTGGTTCATACAGATGAATAGAATGTTTGGGAAGTCAGACCAATAGCTGGAATGAAAGAGCTATTAGCATGCCAGTAGTTTACCAAAGTTCAATGAAATTCTGCATTGTAATATATCTCAGAAGGTTAATACAATACTTAACAGGCTGAGAAAGGTGGTAAATCCCCTGAAAGAGAAATACATCAAAGGCAATATAATTTCCATTTATGTGCTTTTAGAGGATCACAAAGTAGGACTTCCTATCAGAAGAGTTTGGCAGTTTTATTCTCCTGTAGTGGGTTTTACTGCTTGCCTGAGAATGAAAGCCATGCTTTTCAGCTCCTGCCGTACTTGGGAAAGCAGAGCAATCTCTACAGCCTCACAGAAAACACACATATTGGAAAAAGAGACCACCACGTGCTAAAAGTCGTAGTTAACTGTAATTGATGACACTGCCGTTTGTCTTTCTCATGATGCATTCATCATGTTGAAGACAGACTGATATTCCTCATACCATTTAAGCAGACAGTTTACAATACATACTTGGCTGATCTGAAGTGAAAGTATAATATCACTGAAATAATAAAATATGGAAAACGTGAAGTAACTAAAATAATACATATATTTGAAAACTGTAGAGAAATGTATTAAAGGGAGTGTAGAACCTCTGCCTGATGTGAGAATTGGGAAACTGTTATATTACCGACCCTCATTTTAATGTCTGGAGTGTTGCCCTGCAGAAAATGAATATGCAAATAGATGAAGCAAATTAGAGCTACTCCCATTAGTATTTGGGGGATTTTATTGTCATTAAAGCCTGTTATATCAATAAATCTTAGTATAGGACTATGTGATACAAGTATTCTTTCACAAGTTCATGGAGCTATATCTAAAGTTTTTGTTATGATTATTATTATTATTGATGAGTAGCATTACATTCAACATTAATATGCAATCATTTATGCAGAATACATCAATTAGCATAAAAAATTTCATGCATACAAACAGACACTTAGAGACAGATAGAGAGACAGTGATAGAGGCAGAATCTTTAAGGCATAAGTATTATTTGTAATCTGTACTGGCCACTTAATAACATTTAGTATGAAATAATATTTCACATATTTGTAATTGGATTGAATAAGGAAATAATGGCAAGCATATAGTATCTCCAATATACCAGACACTCTTCATGTGTTCCTCACTATATCTTCATAATACACAGATAGGTCATCTTATATGCTCATGTGCAAAGGATAGAAATATTACTAATAAGTTTTACTTTTATGAAATTACAATCATAGATAATGCCCCCTTGATATGTACCTAGGGTTTTACTTCATGGTTGATCAACTACTATGTACATGTACAACTACTATGCAGGTGATGGGAATGCAAACTGATACGGCTGCTTTGGAAATCAGTATGACACTTTCTTAGAAAATTAGGAAGCAACCTACTTCAAGACCCAGAAATTTGGGTATGTATTCAAAGGATGCTCGCTGGAGAGATGGCTCAGCAGTTAAGAGCATTGCCTGCTCTTCCAAAGGTCCTTAGTTCAATTCCCAGCAACCGCATGGTGGCTCACAACCATCTGTAATGAGGTCTGGCGCCCTCTTCTGGCCTGCAGGCATACATGCCAGATAGAATATTGTATATAAAATGAATAAATAAATAAATATAAAAAAATCAAAGGATGCTCAATCATACCACAAGTATATATGCTCAGCTATGTTTATAGCAGCATTATTTGTCATAGCCAGAACCTGGAAACAACCTAAATGTTTTTTATCTGAAGAATGGATAAAGAAGATGTGGTACATTTATAGTATGCAGTACTACATAGTGGAAAAAGATAATGACACCTTGAAATTTGTGGGCAAATGGATGGTTCTAGAAATATCATATTGAGTGAGGTAACCCAGACTCAGAAAGACAAAAATAATATGTACTCACTCAAAAGTGGCTTTTAAACATAAAGCAAAAAAAGCCTAAAAATGTCAAAAATGAGGAATTATAAGATATCCTCAGTGGTGTAATGTTGGCACTTCATCTTTAGGATGATCAAGACTGTCTAATTAGACTTGTCTAATCAATAAGAGAATTTATGCCTGGTACTAAAAATGTGACAAATACACATTGTTGGAGAGGCCAGGGACCTGGCAGAAACTACTCTTTCCAAATTTCTTTTTTTATTAATTAATTAATTTATTTATTAAAGATTTCTGTCTCTTCCCCGCCACTGGCTCCCATTTCCCTCCCCCTTCCCCAATCAAGTCCCCTCCCTCGTCAGCCCAAAGAGCAATCAGGGTTCCCTGCCCTGAGGGAAGTCCATATTTCTTATATCAACATAATTTCTGTTTTCTAAACCCATATCCTTATACCCATGGATACGTGTAGCTCCTACCCATCAACAAAGAAACTTCCTTTTGTACCAGATGAAATGATAACAGAATTCTTACAGTTGATTAAACCACGGTGAATGAAGGACTGTGTGCTGTTAAACACCACTTAGTAAGTCTGCAACTCAACTCCTACACAAAAAGCTCAGGGGAAAATATGGAAGAGTGGATAGAACAATTGTTTGAGCCTCAGTTGTTGAGCTAGGATACCACATTGTTTAGACAGTATTTTCTAGCTATGACAGGAAAACTGCACCAATTAAATCTCAACAGGAATGTTTTTCGGAACAAATTCAGACTAACAACACCGCTATTTTATATTCAAATGTGCACAGGAGAAAGTTCGCTTGGTCTCACCCCTAAATGAGGAGGTGCCGGTGTTCAAAGACTGCAGAGATGGAGAATTACGTCTCTACATGTATGGTTTCCTGCATAGTATGTCTAATCTCATAGGGCACTCTCTGTACACATGTATATACTAGCAAGTCAAAACTGACTCAATACATTGCATAAACAGGAATGTGTATGTCTATGTAACTATTTATGCCTAACAATAATAACTAAACACATAAATGTAAATATTTAAACCTCATAAAATCCAAATATACCCATGTCTAGAAAGCAGTTATAATTTTAACATTAGTAAACAGAGCCTCAATCATTAAATATTCTTTAAAGTCATCATGAAAATAATATTAAAATGGGATATTGAATTGAAAACTTCAAAAACTGTGGAAAATTGCAAAAACATGTCTGGATATTTGATATAGGAAATGCAGTAGTGATGCTTGCTTTGATGGAAAGACAGATATATGGGCAGGATTAGACCCTGTGAACCACAAACCATCACTACTGATTTCTGTCAGATACATTGGAGAATTCACAAGTAATGAAACTATTATATTTGGGTACTTTGTTTTGTGTACAAATCCTAGTATAGAGAAATTTGCCAGTCTGTTAAGTCTTCTGAAACAAGGAGGCTATATATTCATAATTTTTCTCTTAATTTCACCTACAAGATCAATGTTGGCCAGGCAGTGGTGACACATGCCTTTAATCCCAGCACTTGGGAGGTAAAGGTAACAGATCTCTGTGGCTTCAAGGTCTGCCTAGTTTACGAGAGTTGTAGGTTCCAGGACAGGCTTCAGAGCTACAGAGAATCCCTGTCTCAAATAAATAAATTTAAAAAAAAAAAAAAGAAAGAAATAGGATCAAGGTTAAGAAGAAAATAAACTGTGAAGTGATACTATTTTTTCTGGTTTTTATTTGAAATGTTCTTTGAACTCTTATTTATTTATTGCATTGTGGCCTTTGCTATATTCTATTCATATCTTTTATACTAGTAAATCATGACATAATCCATAGTGTTCCTAATTACTTTAATTAACTAGTCATGCTGTGTTGGTATTGAATCTTAATTATGCATGTGGAAGTGTAGATATATTTTACATATGTAAACAGAAATGGAGGCATATTTTACATACGCAAACTAATTAGATTTTAAAGCAAATACAGATTAAATTCTGCAAGTAAAGGCTTTAGTTTTCACTCTAAATTTTCTAGGAATATTTTCATTGAAATTAACATTCAAATTGTAACATTTCATCAAAGACCTGAGTACACATTAAAGGCTCTTTGTTTTATAAATACAGTCACGAATACAACAAGGTATTCATTTGGCATTTTAAAACATGAAGTTCCTACTACTTCTCATATGTGGATTTAATATACAAGTCTAAAGAAAGGGTCATGATACTAGTATTAAAACAGAAATCTTAGGATTTTATACAAATGTATATTGTAAGAAAATAACAAGGACAGAAAAGATGTGAAACATTATTAGTCATTGATAAACATGCTAACATATCATTAAGCACCTATAAAATGTGTCAAATGTAGAAAACCAAAATATCCTACACGAAAGGAAATAAGATAAAACTGGATCTTTCATTTATTATTGGTGAAAATGTAAAGTGATTTAATCCTGCTAGAATAGAGAGTCATTGTGTCTCATAAAACTAAATACAGGCTTAAATATGATACAACATTTATAGTTCTGGCTATTTATATAAGAAGAATAAAAACTTTTGTTTACACAGTAATATTTGTGTATGTCTGTGGCAACTTTATTTATTACAATAAAGAAACAGAAGCAATTCAGATAGACTTCAGAGGGTATATTGTCAACTGTACAGTGATACAAAGAAAGAGAAAGACAGTTGGGGGAAAGATTGAGACAGACAAGTTCATTGATGCTGTAAATCTTAGGCATGCAATTGTACTTGTGGTGTATGTGTATGCATGCATATTCATATGTGTGTGTGAGCCTATGCATCTGCAGGTGTGCATATGTGAAGATACCAGAGGTTGACATGAGATGTTTTGCTCTTCACTGTCCAATTTATTTTGCTGAAACAAGCTCTTAAACTGGACCTAGGGTTCACTGATTCACCTTCTCTACCAGCTAGCCCCGGGGATTAATGAAGGCTTCCAGGTGCCAGTAGATGCTTGAATATTAAAAACATAGACTCAGTTTGAACTTGAACTGCAAATACTTTGTCTTTTCCTCATGCCCTACTTATAAATGTTCAGGAAACTGAGGAAAAGGAACTACCTCACTAGCATACATGTTTGAAATAACACTGTGAAAGGTGAGAGTTTATTTGTGGTTATAAAGAGGTAGTTTGTGAAAGGCTGAGATTGTGGATTTGCTGTAAAGAAGAAACCATAGGGAACCTTCTTTTGGAACAGCTTGAATAAAAACTATGACTACAGTCATATACATCAATATATGTGCTAAAATTTCACAGAATTAACTCAGGTGCACACAGTCTGAGTTTCTATTAAACTAGTGAAACATATAGAAGAAGACGGGCCTTGTTGGAGAAAGTGGGTGGGTCACTGTGGATGGTCTCTGAAATTTCAAAAGCCCAAGCCAGGCCCACTGGCTCTCTCTCTTCCTGCTTCTGTCTGCAGATCCAGATGTGGCACTCTCAGCTTCTACAGCAGCACATCTGCCTACATTCTGCCATACTCCCCACCACACTGACAGTGAACTAAAACCCAAAAACTGCAAGCAAACCTCAATTAAATGTTTTCTTTTATAAGTGGTTGCCATGTTCATGGTGTCTTTGGGCCAAACTAGAACAGTGACTAAGTAGAATTATGAGATATTTCTGTATAGCTTTTGTGTTTTTATCTCTGACTGCAAGTTGAAGGAAAATAGCAGGGGATGAACTTTAATTTGTGTTGTGTAATATTCTCTTAGGGGAAAACTTGTTAAAGTGTGTGATGTTAAAGGGGCATTGAGAGTTGACCATGATGGAGGCACACACCATTACTGTAGCACTCTAGAGGGAGAGGCTTAGTGAATCACTGGTAGATTCCAGCCTGGTCTACATAACTAGTTGCAGGGAAGTTGGGGCTATATATACAATTTCACAACAATATTTTAAAAAGGAAAGAAAAGAAACAGAAAGGCAAAACAACAAGGTTGCTAAAGAAGAATTTGCCTTAGGCTCAAGCTGTTCTAAGGGAAGTGAGCTGTGAAAATGTGCAAGAACCTAAGCTGAAACGTGTCAAGTAGAAATAATTTTGTTTCAGTTTCTAGTAGCTGACAAATTACAGAAATATAGACCCTCTCTGTGAGGTGTGTACCTGTGTATAAATACTAACGGTTCAATTTTCTTCATGCCTTTCTGGAAAACAGCCCAACTAAAAATGCAAACTCCTCTCCTACCCTGCAATGCAGAAGAGTTTTGAACAAACTCTTCTCACTTTTATATAACCAGGAATTACTGTAAGGGGGTGTTTGGTCATTCCTGGCCTTTAGCCCCAAAATAACCACACAGAAATTGTATTAATTAAATCATTACTTGGCCCATTAGCTCTAGCTTCTTATTGGCTAACGCTTACATCTTAGGTTAACCCATTTCTATTAATCTGCATATCACCATGATTTCATGGCCTACTAGCAAAGCTTCAGCACATTTACCTCCGACAGCAGATCATGACATCTTCCTGGCTCTGCCTTCTTTCTTCCAGAATTTAGTTCAGTCTTCCCCGCCAACCTAAGTTCTGCTCTGTCAACACACCAAAGCCGTTTCTTTATTCATTAATGGTATTCACAGTGCACAGAGGGGACTCCTACATCACCTCCCCTTTCCTGTTTAAATAAAAAAGTTTTAACTTTAACATAGTAAAATTACATAAAACAAAACAGGTATCAAGCAAGAATTACAGTTACAATATTTATATCTATCTTTTATCATAAGTAAATAAAACTATAACTATGACTAAAATTTCTTCACCTCCATCAAAGATCCCAGAAGGATATATTACTTAAGTAACCAGGAAGTGCATTGCAAGCAACTTCCCAGACTCTAGAACTGACAGAGACATCTTGCTGCCTGGAAATTTACCCAAAGTTCTTCTGTACTGTTGGGACATCCATCTTCAGCCTACAGGCCCATAGTATCCAACAGACTTTTCCATGAAGCAGGAAATTGCAAAGACAGTTCCACCTATAATGGAGGTTTATCAGTCAATTTTTTCTGGGTCCTGCAGAATGTCTCACAGACTCTTTCATGAAGCAGGAAATCAGAAGGATCCTCTCATCTTTAGGCAAGTTCAGCAGGCATTTCTCTGTGGATCCTGCATGTTCTGTCAAGCAGTCCAAGCAAGAGCAGTTTCTTGCCCAAATGGCTAACCAACTCCATAAGGAGCCTCATCAATGCCCATCTTCCTTTTGAAGTAGCTTGGTGATGCCATGTGCAGATGTGCCTCATTGTCACGAAAAGTCCTAAATTTTTAAAACATTTAAGCCATATTCTGAAGGTCTCTGAAAGATTTGAAGAATACTTATCTAACTGAAATATATCTCTATATATCTAGAAAATCTAACTCATATGACTACAATCTTGACTTTATAGATGATTATCTATTAACTTATATTTCTTAATTATAAATTACATTTTAAATGAGCTACACAAACACAATACTGTAATCAAAAGCAGAAATATACGTATAATAAAATCGACCTTAAATTTATATCTATAAACTAATATTCATACCGATGCAAATTATTCATATCTATATCATATCCCCCTTTAAATGTAAACAAAAATTTATAGACAATATTTGGAAATATGGGTGTAGTACTGTCCATACTGCTTCTTTCTGTTTGGGGGGCACTGTTAATCAGGTCTTTCATGCAGTATTCTGTGTGCTAGATTCATCTCAGACAGCAGTTGGCGAAGTAATTTTTTGAGGATGTTCACAGGGAACTTTCAGAGGGTCAGGGTCTAACAAACCATAATGATCTAGAAGCAATCCACAGGTTCTCATCTTCTGTGAAAACAAAAGATGAACCTCTTTTCCAAAACAACATATCCTTAGACTCAAATTTTGAAATCAAGATACCTTTATGTTGGTTTAACTTAGCAATCCGTACAATGAAATGCCTCTCTGTACTTAGCTCCTTCACAGTCAAAAAATTCAACCAGTGACAGTACAAACAGTACTATGCTGCTTTGGTTTTCCGCCTTGGTGGGTGCCTGGTTAAATACTGACTAATACGCTTTGCTCGACAAATTGAAAGCAATTAAATCAATTCATTACACAGGGCAAGGATCCCAGTACTCAAGAGCAGGGAGCACAAACTGGAAGCTGCCAAAGTCACTGCGTGGCAGGAAATGTGGCAGTGAGGGGGATGTGATCGAGCCTGGGAAATTTCCAAGTCACCATGCTTCGCTCCACTGTGAAGTTTTACAATAAAACTGCTTACCAGGTGAAAGCAAGACAAGTGGGAAAGGATGGGAGACCTGGGTTGTGGACTTTTGGTCCTTTTAGGTCAGTCCACCCTGTAGGTATGGAATTGGGATGCATGTGGGATGCCAGATAAAGACGGGTGCTAAAAAGAAATCCCACACTAGCTCAGAATTGAGTATGATAAAGGGTTATTTATTTAGGCTTAGACTCACAGATCACAGTTCTCTGCTGGAACAGGGACAGCAACCTAATCCAGCACTTGGAAGAGAGAGAGCGAGAGCCCGCTTTACATTGGCATTCATAGTATAAGAGGCCATGACCAAGTGGGCTGGTAACTTAAAGGCTACTGGATGAAATATTTTCTACAGCATATAACATTCTTCAAAAATTGCTGAATGTTTTCTAGCTCCATCAATTTTCCTGCAAAATTCAAGATGTCATTATTTTTTTCTTCTGTGTAGTACTCGATTGTGTAAATGGAGCTAGAAAACAGTATTTTGAGTAAGGCAACCCAGACACAGAAGGACAAATATCACATGTACTCACTAATAAGAGGTTTTTAAACAGAAAGCAAAGAAAACCAACCTACAAATCACAACCCCAAAAAACTTAGACAACAATGAAGACACTAAGAGAGACTTACATAGATCTAATTTACATGGGAAGAAGAAAAAGACAAGATCTCCTGCTTAAATTGGGAGCAAGTATACCTTGAGGGAAGGCTGAAGAAGGGAGGGGAGAGGCAGGGAGGGGAGCAGAGAGAAAAATGTAGAGTTCAAAAAAATGTAAAAAAATTGATGAATAATTTTTGAATGTATAGAAGTATGAATTTAGTTATATAATAATATAAAGTTCCCTAACAAATATTATAGACATAGATTTCATAAATATTTAACTATAGAAAAGTAATTAAACTTAGTTAGAAGCAGATTTCATCAAAATCTAAGCTTTCTCCAAAAGCAAAGATATATATCTATAAAATAAGTTAAATTAAAATAAACATATTTATTATTCTAATATATATCTTCTAATACAATTTTATTTATTATACTAAATGTTATTACTCTAATGTGTTTTTATTGTAAAGTATATAAAAATATGAGTATATTTGTTTTACATTTGCATTAATAACCTTATAATTACAAATTTAATTATAAATATAACATATTATGACTTGATGTATAGCTAACTTGTTAAATCCTGCAAGGTTTTGTCATGGATATAGTTATCAAGTGCATACATGTGTACAAGATTTATATATTTCACCATGTCTTAGTGTGTATTTTACATGTACATACAGATATACATATTAAAATAATCAGTAATTACATATTATAGACAAGTTTTAAGTTAGAAGTTTAGATGTATCATCATCTTTGACTGTTACGCATTGTTTCTCTTATATTCATACCCTAACTAATTGATGGAGATGTTAAGACTTTATGTATTTTACTAGTATAAATATGTTTCACATAAATTACCTAGTATTGAGTTTATATTGCTATAATAAACACCAGGACCAAAATCAACAGTTCATCACCAAGAATAACCAAGGCAGTAACACAATAGAGGAGCATTTGACAGCCTTCTCAATTAGCTATCTTTCAAAAAGAAAACTAATTTTTTGTTATACATACCAATTTCAGTCCCAATCCCTTCC
Organism: Microtus ochrogaster; assembly: GCF_000317375.1. Taxonomy (NCBI): domain Eukaryota; kingdom Metazoa; phylum Chordata; class Mammalia; order Rodentia; family Cricetidae; genus Microtus; species Microtus ochrogaster. Next base: position 35,449,128 of record NC_022031.1, read on the forward strand.
CTTTTCCCATTCTCTCCACCTACCCCACCCCCACTCCACCACCCATCCCCTCCTCAGACAGGGTAAGGCACATTGATTTGGGGAAGGTTCAAGGCCCTCCCCACTATATCTAGGATGAGCAAGGTGTCCATTCAAAGAGAATAGTTTCCGCAAAAGCCAGTACAAGCAGTAGGGATAAATTCTGGTGCTGCTGCCAGTGGCCCCACAGTCTGCCCCAGCCATTCAACTGTCAACCACATTCAGAGCGACTAGTTTGGTCCTATGCTTGTTACTTCCCAGTCCGGCAGTTTGTTGGTGAGCTCCCATCAGCTCAGGTAGACTATTTCAGTGGGTGTACCCATCACAGTCTTGACCTCTTAAATCAACCTACCTCAGGATCCAGCTATACCATTCATGGGCACATACCCAAAAGATACCCAATCATACTGCAAAGACATATATTCAAGTATGTTCATAGCAGCATTGTTTGTAATAGCCAGAAACTGGAAACAACCTAAATGCCCCTCAACCAAAGAATGGATGAAGAAAATGTAGCACATTTACACATTAGAGTACTAGTCAGCTATAAAAAACAATGACATCTTGAATTTCATATGTAAATGGATAGAACTAGAAAACACCATCCTGAGTGAGGTAACCGAGACCCAAAAAGATAAATATGATATGTACTTAGTTATCTTTCTTTTTTAGTTCAGACTCACCTGCCCAGAAATTTCAATGCTGAAAGTAAACTGGACCTGCTATATCTGTCAGCAATAAAGAAAGTGTCCCACAAACATGTCCACAGGTCAACTTGATGCTAGAAATTCTCGAGCTGAGACCACCCCATGCTCTGATGTATCGAGTTGACAATGATCAGGCATCATATATGACATGGTCTTTTATATGAGTCCTACTAAAAGCACAACTGGTCCCTTTACTCATTGCATTCTAAGTGCTGATTGTAGTATCTGAGGATGAGTCAATATATGGAAAAATAACATAGAATAAATTAATATTACCTATAGAAACATAAAATGGACTCTGAGAGATAATTAACTTGTTTTTGTCTGTATCTTGAAAATAGGAATCCTACTCATACTGATATTTATTCTCTAAGCAACCTTAATATCCTTTATTTCTGAAATAATGATCAGAATATATTAATATGTTTTCCTCCAAATTTTCATGGACCACCACTGTTAAGGTCCATCCTTTATGACACTGGCATATATTATTCCATACACTTGTTAGTGATATGTTTGATGAATAACATGCATTTCTTTCAAGTTTGTCCCTCACATTGATGACTATCACATCTTGCACAGTACAGATATTTCAAAAGAAATTTAAAGGAAATGGAAGTTTATAATTTTATTCTCTTTGTCCTAAGATTTATGACTCCTATTGCTTGTTATTGAATAAAGGAGTACACTTTATTTAGTTATTTTTTTTATTGTATTTTGTGAATTGTGAGTTTGGTTTCTCAAACACTTGCCTGCTGTTTGATGTATGCATACTGTGTCACACTAAGGCTTCTCATGAGCTGTGCTCAGGCACCCGAAACCAAGCAGTCAACGAATCTCATTTAGAAGCTGGAGGAGAAGTGGCAAAGTGAGCTCAGAGATGGAATAAAAATTCTTGAAATGAAAGACATTAGCTTCCAATATGTTTCTCATCACCAAATATTCATTTCTCACTTTAAAACCAGATAGCTGATTGAAGTTCTTGTGTATTTTACTAGAAAAGAGTGAGGGAGATGGCTGAGTGGGTAACAGCACTTGCTGTGAAAATATGAGAATGCGATTTTGCATTAACAGCACCCATTTTAAAAAAAGCACTATGACGGCTGGTGCCCATATAGCTAGCACTGGAGCATAGAGACAGGCAGCTGTTGGGAGCCTTGATGAAAGGGAAAGCTTCAGATTTAATGAGAGATCCTGTCTGTGGCTAATAAGGCAGAGAGCAATGAATATAAAGGAATAATAATCAAGAAAGTTGGTGTTCTCAGCAAACACACTGCACATGCACATAGACCAAACACATATACAAAACACACAGAATAAGATTACAAAGGTGGTATATTAATGTTATTAATGTTTTATACTTGGGCAGAATATTTTCATTAAAATCTAAGTTACAATTTAAAAATGCAAATTTTCACTTGTTACTTAGATTTGGGGTAGTTATTTTGGAGACAGGTAAAGCCCTGTTTTAATTTTTTTCCCCATCCTTTCAAAGAATTAGTCTTCAAAAATAGGAAAACAGCGTTACACATTAAGCATTCTCATCTGTGAATAGAGGTGTGAACACCTTAATTACATTCACTTCTCTTTGATTATCCCTGTTACTTAACTAAGCATGGAGACACAGACAAGTGATGTGGGGTTTGCAATTATGCTAATGAAGAAAGTAAGCACAACTGAAAGCACATTTTATACTGTTTGTGGCTACTGTGAAGAGTATTGTTTCCCTAATTTCTTTCTCAGCTCTTTTATCATTTGTATACCAAAGGGCTACTGTATCTATTTTTATACTTAATTTTGTATCCCACTACTTCCCTAAAGATTTTAACAGTTGTAGGAGTTCCCCAGTAGTATTTTTGGTATCCCTTATGTATTTTATCGCATCATATTCAAACAGTGATACTTTGACATCTTTTTTAAATTGTATCCCCTTTACTTCCTTTGTTGTCTTATTGCTCTAGCTAGAACTTAAAGTACTTTATTTAATAGATATGGAGAAAGTGAACAGCCTTGACTTTCTCCTGATTTTAGTGGAATTGTTTTGAGTTTCTCTCCATTTAATTTGATGATGGCTGTCTTTTATTATGTCTTTTATGATGTATAGGTATGTTTTTTGTATCCCTGATCTTTCTAATACTTTTATATAAAGGAGTGTTGGATTTCTTCAAAGACTTTTCCAGGATTTAATGAGATGATCATGTGGTTTTTCTTTCAGTTTTAATACATAAATGATTACATTGACAGATTATATATGTTAAACAATTACTGCGCCTCTGGGATGAAGTATAGTTGATTATGGTGGGAGATCTTCTTGATGTGTTCTTGGATTCTCTTTGCCAATATTTTATTGAGTGTTTTTGCAACAATGTTTATGAAGGTCTCTAAATTTATTGGCTTCTGAATGGAAGTCCAGAATGGAAAATGAGTTGCTGTATGGAGAGACTGTGTTTTGTTTTCATAGAAAATGAAAAACTGTGGCTTACTTCCAGGTAAATAGAGATCAGACTTGACCTCCTGAGGACCTTGAATAGAGACATGGGTGAGGAAACCAAAGAAGACAGAAGACTTGTAAGCTAATACCTCTGCAAAGAAACATCTTTAAGACGAGATGAGACATGATAAAACTTGTTGGCTACAGAGTCCTCATGACTTATTACAAGCCATTCTTTCATAAGACACTGATAGAAATTTATATTATAGTTTATACATATAAAGTTGACAGATATTTTGCTGGGATTTTCCTTTTTATAAACATAAAAAAGAATGCTTTCTAGAAATGACATAACCTTGACCCTATTGAACTTTAAATCATTCTTTTCATTTTCTTTTTATGTGATTTTCATTAGGTGTATAACCATCAAATGCTGATCTTCATCTATACGCTATGTTTTTTTATTCTCTTTCATGATTTTGATAGCAATAGGGCAGAAAATACATAAGACTGAGACACATTTCTCTAGTTTTTCATATAAGTACCATTGCTATTTCCGTCATGATATTACAATATAAAATACTTTCTCACTTTCCAAATAATTGATTTGTTCATCGCTATTTAGAATACATCCCACTCACAAGTGGGAGGCTTCTATTTAAATGAAATAACTTGCAGCAAAATGGCAGTTATTTTCTTTTCATATATATAAATATTTTGACTTTCATTCAATCTTTGAATCAATTAAATTGAAAAGCCACTAATGTTTCAAACACCTTTTCATATATTTTTCATCCAAGCCAATGTTTTGACATTTGCTGGTAATATTCAGCTAGCAGCATCTCAAAAATTCCTTTGAAATTGAGATCCAATAATATTTTGGAGGTCTTTCCAAGCCATATTTTAAAATTACTCCCTTTTATATATTAGTTTTATTAACAGTGAATTTCTTAGGTGATAATAAAGAAAAAGTGACAGACTTAAAATGATTTACATATTCAGAATATTCTCTTTATCTGTAACTATCATTGTAATTTCCCAAAGGAATTTGAAGAAAAATTATTAATAAAAGGGACATATGAAATGGATCAGCTGGCAAAAGCTCATGCCGTATAAGTCTGAAATCCATAGTTCCTGAACAGAACTCAGGATGGAGCGTGCATACTCAACACTCAATCTCTGAGCCACACTCACACCATAGAGCACACCTACCTACCAAAACTGAACATATGTAATAAAACATTTTATTTATTTATTTTTTAGTTTTATTTTTATACTTTTGCTTTTTCGAGACAGGGTTTATCTGTGTAGCTTTGGAGCTTACCCTGGCAATAACTCTGTAGACCAGGCTGGCCTCGAACTCACAGAGATCCTTCTGCCTCATCTTCCCAAGTGCTGGGATTACAGCATGCACCACCACCTGGCTATTTCTTTTTAATTTTTTTTATTACTTTTGCAATAAAACATTTTAAATGTGAAGAAAAAAGTATACAACATAAAGGCAAACATGTCTTATTTATATAAATTAAAAATTTCAGACTATTCATTTATTAGCATTTGCATTGAAAAAATAATTCGGGATGCCAGAGAGATGGCTCAGCAGTTAAGATCAATTAATTGTTTTTGTAATAGGTTCAGTTTCCAGCACCCTCACTTAGAGATTAACTACTAGTTTTAATCCCAGTACTTGAGGAACCAATGACCTTTCCTAAATTTTAGGAACATCTATACCTATACAATGCATATACATACATTCAGCCACACACGTGTACAAAAAATATAAGTAAATATTTATAGAGCAATGCTGTATTATACATTCAAAATTAGAAAATGATTTATTTATCTCTTTTTTATCTGTCTGTCTGCATATCATCTATCCATCCATCCATGCTGCTGTCATCTCTGTTAATTCTGTGGTCAATATATTAAGATAACTTTTATGTCATGTTCTATATATTTTAAATTACATACCTTTTATATATAGAGAGATATTCAGAGATACCTGATCATATCACAAATTTATATAATATGAATTGTAAGATTGTACTAAATTGAATTTTTTATAAGGTGTCTATTTACCCCCTTCACTCTCAGCAAAAGAAAAAAAATGATATGAACAGTATGTCTCTAAGGACACTGGCTTCTTAGCAGCAAATTAGCTTCAGCCACTACTTCCTTCATTAAGCTTTTCAGAATTTGCTATTCTCAAAAACCATGTATCTGGAATTTGCAATTGCCAATAATATGTTAGTTATTATTCTTTCATGCCTGCTATTTCAATCACTTTTTTTGTTGGTCCCCAACTGTCTGTATGCTTTTGTTTGTTTGATTTGTTTTTACTTAATTACCAATTTGTGATTACATAGAGAGATAATAAAAACTGTAGATGGTGGGATTTAATAGAGGCAAGGAAGATCACTGGGGGCAGACACTTGAATGAAATATATTTAGACCTGTCCTTCTCTACTTACTGACTTTCACAAGGACAGCATCTCCTTCCTTCCCCGACTATGTTCTACTGCTTTGCCATAGTCCCAAAAGCATAGTACCTGACTGCAATCTCTGAAACAATGAGCCAGATTGAATCTTTCTTCTTCTAAGTTAATTAAGTTAATTGTCTCAGGTCATCGTAGTGGCAGGAAGCCAATTAACACAGCGATCATGTTTGAACAGATAAAGCTTTTTCTTTTAATTTGTTTTCAATTTATTTTATTTTATGCTTATGAGTGCTGTTCTTCCATGGAAGCTTGGGCCCCATGTACACGTCTGGTGCTTGCAGAGTTCAGATAAGGGAGTCACATTAAAACTGTAGTTGCCCATGATAGTAAAAATATTAATATATGGCAGTCCAACATGTACAACGGCCAGAGAATTTGGAATGGATGTAAAGGTGTTTTTTTTTTTCTCTCTGATGCAATGTTTGTTTCATATCCTTATTGATCAAACCAGTATGGTCAATGCTATACCTAGAAGAACCATACTTTCATCAAACAGATATACTTGAATGCCAAATGTAGGCCATTTTCCAGACCAAAATTTGTAAGGGAGTATAGCTGGGGACAATGAGGCTGCAGAGAGCTGATGACTATGGAATAATTGAGATGCAGAACATGGGAATAAAACTACAAAATAAAGAAAGGAGTAAAAATATCTCATTTTAACCATTTTCCTTTTCCCCATTTATAATGCCCTCTTTTAAAGTGTCATCAAACTAACAAAAGAAAACAATTGAAATTTGTTACCTTGTATGATGATCATTATGGGAGCTTCTTCTTTCCAAACACACGGTTTGATAAATCACTTAAAAAGAAGATACTATTCATTTAAAACATAGAATTTCAAATTTATGTCATTTCTTGGCGTTTTAATTCCAGAGATACAAGAAAACCAAGAGCTGGGGATATATGAAACTGGAATGTTCAGCACTAGATTTATACAATCCACTAGAAAAAGACTTTGTACTTAATTTATTTATCCGAGAGTGTAAAATGTCACTGCTTTGCTCCCCTTGTCAGCATGATCAATGAATAACCGTTTAATGGCATGAGGGCTTAACAGTAGGAGAAGAATTATGAGCTTTCTGTAGCTGAACTACAGGCCGACCATTACTCACCCATTTTAGATATTCATATGAGTCTCTTTGCTGTGAGGACATTCATGGCAGATGCCCATGGATGACGGTATCTGTGAATAAATCAGAATGCTACTGTGCATATTTTAATTAGACAGAAATTGTTTGATAAAAGAAAATATGGATGACAAAAACTCCAATTTCATGTAATGTATCAGTACATAGAAAAAAATTACTATTTTTTATAATTGTTTCCCTTTTGTTCCAATATATTTTTTCTTTGCTTCATTTCTTGCAAAATTTATGTATTACATAGGCTTATAAGTACTGTTTAAGAAAACTATAGGAGAAAAATGAATCAGTTCTATGTCTCAAAACTACACATAAAACTACAGTCAACTAAGGAGTGATGGAAGTGGGAAAAATATTATTCCACAGAGAAGAGCATATCAGTTGGTCATCCAATGCCAAATGAAAACATATATTACATAAATATATATGTGTGTGTCATATGTATATAACATATATTACAACACATATATTTTATGATAACAATTATTGAAAAACAGGAAAATTTTAATAGCATGTATTATATCATATATATTATATTACACAAATATATTACATATATTTATAAACAAAGCATATATATATTAAACAAATAGGACCATGAATTTGAAATATAAGAAGGGTATTGTACATTGGAGAGATTGGAGGGAGGAATGGGAATTTTAAAATTGTATAATTATTATATTATAATGTCAAAAAGTAAAAAAACAACAGGCAAATATAAAAGGAAACCTCTCAGACAATGTGAATGTTCACATAATTTTAGCACTTAAACTGGTTACTTTTAATGCAGGAAGCAGGATTTATAGCTATATACTACAGACCACACATTTGCTTTTAATAGACTGAAAAATAAGAGTACTTGAATCTATGCCCAGACATGCTACAGTATGCTAACCTTCTCCTGGCCTTGAAACAAAATTGGGTTGTTGGTTTTTATTAAAAAAGATGATGAGTCCTTTACTTAAGTATTTCCTTGCTGTTTGATAGATGAAGGGATTTATGAGAAGAACATGAATGTTTCAGCTGTCATCCGGGGGTAGTTGAAAAGTAGTCAGTCCTCTAAAATACTAAGAGTTCATGTTCTGGGAATTGTATACACCTATCCTAAATGTGGTTTCTTGCTTCTTTGTTCATTCAGGAAAATGGAAAGTCAGTCAGTATACGCTCTTCATTGTTTTGTTTGTTTGTTTGTTTGTTTAAGAAGATGTTATAACTATTTTGAATGAACCACTGACCTTCTTAGAAATCACCCTATGTATGGAGACAAGGTACTCTACAAACCAAAAAGATTATAGGTTAACCACTATCGTTTTAACAGTTAAATTGTATTTAGCTAAGATATGTTCATTGATGTTTAAAATATGTTATTGCCTACAGGTTACAGTATAGTACAAAACTAAATTTTAAATGCATTGGGAAATTAAAGACCCTGCACCTTAATTTGATAAAATACTTATAGAGGTGGTTTGCAATCAGACCACTGATGTCTTTAAGATACATCTAAAATAAGAGTAATGCCATATGCATATATTTTAGATATTTTACATGTTTTTTCTTGTTTTGATCTGTTATTAATGTATACATACATAGAGACAAATACATCTCTCTACATATTAATGTTGACTGGTTTGTTTAATACATATCATGAACAATAATCAAGGTGGAGCTGAAGACTAAGAAATAAGATAGATGATCTGACCAGGTAAGAGGAAGGACAGAGTTCTGAAAACTAACAAGCAAACAAAAGATTAAACAAAAAGAAAGAAACAAGTTAATCACGGGAGACTCAGCATACTCCTGTGACCCCTCCAACCAAGGCATCATTGCCTTTTCCCTGATCAAACTTCTCAGCTTTATTGGTAGTTATATATTTTTATATCTAGTGAATCTAATTTCAACAGACATACCTATGGGTATAGATAGGTTTTAAGAAAATCTCCATCTCCTATGAAGCAGACTTCCCTAGACACCCCTCAGTATAAACAGGGTAAGAAGAAATAGAACATCATGACTTAGAAGTCCAGATCTGAGAGGCAACTTTTGCCTTGTCAATTAGTTCATTGTACCCTATATTCTGGAGTTTCCCTTCATTTGCTTTACACAGGCTGACATTAGCCTTGACTACCCAAATCCCATGTCCTTGTCTGAATGTTTCTTATTCAGACGCAGAACTAAGATCCCCATGGTTGGGATCAGAATGAAGTCAAGACAAGGCATCTCTTCTTATCCTTATATTAATTTTGTTGTTTTAGGTCATTCCATCTGGATTAACAAATTACATGAATGTATGGTTGATAATAAAATCAAGAAAATTACTAAATTGGCAACAATGGTTCTGCTGCAGTAAAGGATGCTCCTTCAATTAGAAAAAAACTAAAGCATCTCAAACACTGCAATCATTCATTGCTAAAGTTTCATTGCTGGTCTGCAAGGATATGGCTCAACCAATAAACACCCCTGCCTCAAGTCTGACAACCAGAGACACCTGCTGAGGGTCCCATGGTAGAAGAAGATAACATATATACATGGGTTATAGTACGAGCACACACAAAAACACACATGTACACACTTAAACATCAATTAATTAAATAAAACTATTGTTTCAGGGTCTAACAAGTAGTTAGGTGGGTAAAGTGCTTGATACAGAAGCTTGAGCCCTAGGATTTAGATCCCTAACCCCCACCTAAATCATGGCAGCCTGCTGATAATAACAGTGCACCAGAGTTGCTGACGGGGGACTTCTGGAACAAGTTGGCTAGATAGACTAACCAAATAGGTGAGTTCAAGGTTCAAGGAAGAGACCCTGCATCAACACATAATGTGGAAAATGATTTAAAAAGGCAGTTTATATCAATTTCTATTCCTCATGCTCACACATTTGTATGCACACCTACTATAACCATGTACACTTACCCACACACAATTTTACATAAACATACATACATGCACATACTATATGTATAGAAACATATAATAAAACTTTATTGCAAAATATACTGTCATTATTTGTTTAAATGTGAATGTTGGGCATCTCAGCTTCACTGAAGTCCTTATAAACTATACAAAAGAATTCTTACATGGAGCTAGAAGTTTTAATCTAAGCAACAAAGAGATCAAGTCTTCTATAGAAAAGGCAGTTTCAATCTGAGAATGCTAAGGCATGCTTCTGAAATCTACGTAGGTTATTTGAATTTCAATCACAAATAATTCACTGAGGAAAAATTCAAATTACTCAAATTGATGAGATTTTCAAACTGGATTATCCATAAGGACTAGACAAAGATGTAAGTAGCTTCTGTTCCAGTATAGAAAAATTATTTAATTCACTAAATCATAAATTGTTGTACTGACTTGGACACCAGAAGTTGAGAACCATCAAACCTTATATTGTTTTTGTTAAACCATCATTTATCAGATGTACATGTGAAAATTCTTGGTTTTTAATTTGATTTTCTTGTGTCTCATAAGTGCACAGTGAGAACAAATGAGGTAGGCTAATAGATTGGTTTTGGATTTCTTGAAATACACATCCTATATGTATGCTGTGAATTGAAAGATGGATTTTGAGAACCTGGAATCCTAAATTGCAACTGTGTAACATGCTGCAACATAATTTCTTGAAAACTTTTCTTTCCTCCCCTTGCCTGGAGCCAACATTGCCCAATATGTATTCAGTCTGACATAGTTATGAAGTTTGGGGACACACTGGAAAAAGAAACACAACTTCTCAGTCAGCTGACTCCATATTAAAGGAACTTGTATTCACAGACCAGGTCCCACAAAGCAGTGTAATGTGAAGTCTGTTACAAATATGGATGGACTTATGACTTGCAACAGTTCTATAGAAAGCTTAATATTTTAGAGCAAAGCAGGGATACACATGATCTCATTTCAAGCAGTCTTTCAGGTACTTAGATAAAGACAGGACTATGATTGTATTTTCACCAGTCAGTTAGTAATAAGGAATGGAGTTGATAAGTACATTTATTACATTCTAGGACACAAGGTCCCAGTTGTCAAAGTAGATGCTGGCAGCAGTCCCAAGCAATAACCATATCATCAGACAAATACCATTAACCTATCAACCATATGGCATAAACATGGAATTTTATGCAGCTTGTATGATAACACTGTCAATGGCTCCTCGATTTATCTTATATTATAGTTAGCATTTCTAATTGCCAATACCATCAAATGTGTTGGCAATGTTTCAGGACAGAAATAAAAAACCGTCATTACTATGACATTACAGTGAGGGGGCTAGTGATAAAGATAGTGACTGATTCGGAAAAGGGACCTTCTTATTCTTAATATTTCTCAAAATATTTATGCCAGAGGAGTGGTTTTATAGCTCTGCTTGTGAGCATGCACTTAGATATATCTTTCTGTTTTTCATAGCACCCTTGCAAAGAGATGGATGGAGGTATCCCACTGGCAATCATGAGACTCATGCTTTTCAGTGTTGCATGAGCATTATCTTATCAAAGATTGTGCCTCAGGAATAGTGGCTGTCCTGTGGTTCCTGAAGTATTTTGTATGAGGAGCTTTGCTTTACTCATCATTGGGTGATAAAAATAAAAAGGAATATACTGTGGATCATAATTACCAAGTATACTCATCAAGCGAGTGCAAGTTATGCCTATCTCCGTAAACATACTAACATAATTAGAGTATTTTAGGACCATTTTTCATTGGCTTCATTTTTAGCAAAAATCTTCACATATGTTCATGGGATGAGTAAATAAAAGAGGTCTTATTTATTAGACACTTCCTGAGAAACCATACCAGAGCATCAGCACAAGACTGTTGGTAAATTAAATCCAACATTTTCTTTCATTGAAACAGCAAGATTCTTAAGAATTACAAAGCAGCCTGGCAGTGGTGAAGTATGCCTTTAATCCCAGCAGTCGGGAAGCAGAAGGATTTCTGTGAGTTCAAAGCTAGGCTAATCTACATAGTGTGTTCCAGGATGGGCTTCCAAAACTACACAGAGAAACCGTGTTTCAAGAAGCTAAAAAAAGAATAAAAAATAAAAAATTGCAAAGCAGGGGTCTTTCTTGCCTGAAGATTGATAGTTTTCAATTACTTTCATCTTTTATGCTAACAAATGTAAAAATATAACTATAATAAATAACTGCTATTAATTAAAAAGGGTTTACAAAATAAAAGTATATAATAAAGGAGTAAACTACTGTCCTGGATAGTTGCTAATTTGACACCCCTGGAAGAGGGAACCTCAGTTGAGGAAGCGTCTCTATCAGCTTGGTCTGGGGCCATGTTTCTGACAGTATTTTCTTAATTGCTAATTGATGGAGGAAACCCAGCTCATTGTGCCCAGTGCCACCCATGAAGGCTGGGCCCAGTCTTTATAAGAAGACAAGCTGAAAAAGCCAGACGAAGCAAGCCAGTTAGGGGTTCCTTTGTGGTCTCTGCTTCAGCTTCTGACTGCAGTTCCTCTTTGGGTTCTTGTCTTGGCTTCCTTTGACAATAGAATAGTGTAAGATGATATCAACCCTTTCTGCCCCAAGTCGGTTTTGGTCAGTGTTTTATCATAGCTACAGCAAAGCAAACTGGAACAAGCAGGCTAATAGTTTTTTTTTTTTTTTTTTTTTTTAAAGAAGGTCTGTTGTCGCTAAGGTAGACATTATGAAAGAAAATATGTTTGAAAAACACCCTGAAATTACTTAAGTCAACAAAAGGCAAAGGAACATGTCAGACAGATGCAAAGTTCTCCCTTCCTGTTCCATCGGAGAATGAGATGTGACAAACATGTGATCATCAAAAATGATGTGTTCAGAAAAAAATTGACTCATATTTGAAATGATATTACAGATATTTTACCCAGAGATAATCATGCTTTCATCCCTGGGCTATAGTACCAAGTTTGACATTTATTTTTAGAGCATTTGGACAACAATAAATTTTTTTTAACAAGGGAATATACTGATATGATAACATTAATTTTTATAATGACAAATGATCAAAGTGGCAGCCTGCTAGAGAATTGATTGAACCGAAACAGAGTTCATGCAAAGAAATTGACTCAAATGCCACATTAATAAAATATTGTGGGAGAAAATAAGGGCTGAAATTATATAATAATTAGAAATATAGAATCAAGACATTTCAGCAGATGATTTAAAACAATAAAAAAAATGAAGCAGATGTGGAATCTGCAGCAGAGAAGACCACTGGATTTGTTTACAGACTCTGACTTGCAAAATGATGAATAGAGGTGCCCTTAAAAATTTAAAGGCGAGAAGGAAAAAAATGCTTGTGCAGAGGAACAAGATTTTATTAAATATATTGAGTCCAAATCAACACTGGAGTGACCAAGAATGGATTCCAAGTAGATACAAAGGTTTAACTTAGAGAATATGCCCGCCAAAGACATAACACCAATGAATCTTTTGAGTTTCCTGTACTAATGAAAGTGTAAAAAATTTGAGGAGTCTATTGATAGGGAAGAAACTTGGAATGAGATTTTAATGAATTAGTAGGTAAACATTTTTATGTAAAGAAAATGAGAAATAATAGAGAGTGTGAAAGGGGTATTGTCATTGAAATAAGTAAATTATTCTAAGCAGAGAAGACCAGTGAGTATTTTTCAGAAATTTATAAAACAGAATATCAAAAATGACTTTCATGAAAGCATTTTTTTTGGGGGGGGGTTAACCTGGAACGAATAAAGACGGAATGTGAAAATAAAGAATAAAGAGTGCAATTTTTCCATGAAATTTTCATAAGAGATTAAATGAGTGTATGGAGTTTAAAGATGGATGCTTACTTCTTGGTTGTGTGTGTGTGTGTGTGTGTTCATTTGAGAGACATTAGTTAAGAAGCACATAAATAATCACACATACACAATGTGTGTAATCATATTCTGTATATCAGAATATAAATGCCAGGACAATACCTAGATGACAATAATGTGACCCATCCCATGTGAGATTAGTGTAATTTGATATACAATTACAAGCATAGAAGTTGATTTAGCAGAGAAGCATTAAAAGAACTCATGCCTAATGGCACATTGCTATTATATGTGTTTTATACAGAGAAAATGGCATCATGTGACTAAAATATGGAGGGACAGACAAGGCAGTAAAAATTTGGGAAGAAGATTGGAAAGGCCAGAGAATTATACAGTCATAATTTGTGTGTTTGGTGGCCATTGATTTGATCATATTTTGGACTAAATGTCAAAAAAGTTCCCATAATAATCAGACAGCAATATAGTTTAAGATGCTCATTTTAGATAATATTATTGCACTCATTTCCTGAATTTTGTTAAATAGAAAAGATAAAGTATAATAAGCAAGGATAATTCTGGTTTTCCCTAATTTATAATTTGAAGGTAGGTTGAAGAAATTACTGTAATAATTGAGAAAACTAAGGACTAGTAGTCTTAGTAGAAGCTAAACTTTAAGGAAGGCTTGTGAATGGTACTTCAAGCTGGTGTGGCTGCATAGTAAAAGTTCTATTTCTTTATTTACTCAATTCTTTTGCATCCCAACCACAGTTTCCCATTCCCTCTCTCACCTCCTCTTTCCCAAACCACTCCTCTGTTTCTGTTCTGAAAGGGGCAGGCCTCCCATGGATATCAACAAAGCATGTCAAGTTGCCATAATACTAAGCACCTCCCCTTGTATTAATTTGGGCAAGGCAACTCAGTATGAGGAATAGATTCTTAATACTGTGTTATTTCCTGAAATGGTGAAAAAGCAGAACATGGTAAGAAATATTAGTATCTAGGATGGTATGCAACACAGAGCTGGCCAAAGTACTTAGGAAACAATAGAGTGATATTAACTGGAAGATCTTGTAGAGCTATGAAGTACTGAAGCAAACACAATTAGCCAAGCAATTTGGAAAAGGAAAATAAGTATCAAGGGTGCAAAACTGGACAGGAAGATTCTTAATTAAATAGAAACCTGCAGATGTGAAAACAGATATGAATAAGGAAATGGACAGGAGGAGGAATAGAGGGGGCTTAAGCTTCTTTGGCAATACAAAAGCCATGAAGGTTTTCAATCATACATTAAATTAAAAATATCAAAATCTCCAACATGTTTCCAGCTTTAGTATAAAGAAACATGAGACTTTAATTCTCCTTTGCCTCTCTGGGCAATCACCCCTTGCTGTATCCCTAGAATAAAATTTAGAGTGTTGGATTAAATCTGAATGATATTTGCTTTCTTTTTAATACATTGACTGAATGTTGTATCAAATCAGATACTGGAATGTTCCCAGATACTCTGTGATAGTTAAGTGGTATAAGTTTATATTAAGCTTCTTAACATCTTATTTATATAATCACTTAAAAGGGTCTTGTTTCCAGCTAACAATGGCATTTAAATAAGACAGTCATTATCTGCATAATCATAGAAGACAGAACATCATTGAAATATTATTGTTACAGAAATGGAAGATACTGTCACTGAACAACTGATCTTATTTTACTTAACTGCTTATTTCATCAAATGACCCTCCAATGCCCGTTGCAGTTGAATTGGATTTAAGTATGTCTGTACATTTTTATTGTTTCATAACAAATGTCCATCACATCATTTTTCCCTGTTTTGAAATGGCATAAGTCACAGTTTACCTATAATTTGTGTGCTGCAACTTTGATTTATTATCATCACAAATATGTGGAGAAGCTGAAATGCATAGCCGGCTGATAGTCAACACCAGCAACTCAAGTTAAAAATAACATCCTTACATGCAGTGTTTGTTGTCAGCTGCATCTGAGCAGAGGAGGATGGAACATTAACTTCAGCCCCCTCGCCTCCCTGATCCTGGGCTAAGGCTCTCAGATGTAGGGTGATTTTGAACTCCATTAGTCTTGTATGCTCAGGCTGGGAGAAGATTCATTTTCATGCAAGGCCTGCAACTGGTTGCTAATAAAACCTTCCTCTGACAAATAAATGGCCTGTAATATAACCTGCTCCAGGGCAGTGAAATCCCAACCACTCAAATATGATCTGTAGCAAAGCAATATGCAATGTTCTTCCCCCAGCAATCCAGAAAATGCTGCCCAATCCCTTTACTTGTGTGAATTTCTATATTAGTGAGCCAAAAACTATAGATCATCTGCCAAAGGATAGCAAATATTCTTTTGTGATGATTTATACTTTTAAATAAGATAGTTATTAAGCTTAATATAAAACCCTGTTAGAGCAGTATAAACTAAGTTTGAGATATTTTTATTAAGTGACATGATGAAAACTGAATCAAATAAAGCCCAGAACCCTCATTAGCAGGCCAAAATAAAAAAATGACCAATCTCTTTGCTGATTATCTGAGAAGTAAAATAAAACCTTCACTGAAGCAAGTAGCATTGTTTCAAAATACTAATTACAACTGATCAATATATTAAGTATAGATTAACGGAGCTTGAGGCAGGAACAGAAGAGATGATTATGCCCAGGGTGTGTAAAAGATTTACATAAAATACATAACTTATCACATTTCCTGTAACTTTATTGTCAGGGCTGTAGTGAGGGTCAAATGAGATAAAGATTGGAAATTGTGTCGCACTTATGAAGCAATAGCGAAACAAGGGGCATTATTTTCACAAAATTGAATATATTCAGTACTTAATACCCAGGGCATTATATAAATTCCATATCAGCTACAAATCTAAAAACATTCCTTGCAATCATAATTATTGTAGGACATTTTCTGCATTCCTAGTTATAAACAGTAGTGTTCATCTTTCTACATAGTAAATATTTTTGAATTGCTCTGCTGCTAGCCATTGTTGTTCAGCTTTTTCGAACTATCCTTATGGTTTTCCTAAGTTCCATAAAGCTTGACAAGGATTCTACACTTGAATTCAGCTTAAAATTTGTAAAAGTGTTATTTTATTTTCTGACATGTTGCGATAGAATGGTCAAGCCAATGGCAAATGGTTATACCATCGACAAAGCAGTGCTTTGTCAATAAAATACAGATATCAGAGCCGAGTGTGGGGACTCATGCCTGGAATGTTAACATATTTGGTGCTGAAGGATAGAAGAATTAAGATCAGTTTAAGGCTGGCATATATATTCTATAGCCACAGAATAATATCTTATCTTAATGAAAACAAGGGGGAGCTGGAGAGATGGCTCAGCGGTTAAGAGCATTGCCTGCTCTTCCAAAGGTCCTGAGTTCAATTCCCAGCAACCACATGGTGGCTCACAACCATCTGTAATGGGGTCTGGTGCCCTCTTCTGGCCTGCAGGCATACACACAGACAGAATATTGTATACATAATAAATAAATAAATAAATAAATAAATAAATAAATAAATAAATAATAAAAAAAGAAAACAAGGATGTGAAGAATTGGCCAGGGCCCACAACTCCTGTGGTTCCCACAGATCATCTCCTCCTAACCTCCCTCTCCCAATTCATCTCCTTATCCTAACCCCAAATTCAACGATGTTCCCCCTGCTAACCCACAGGTCATGACTCTCAGAAAAGCAGGTATGCTGCCTGCAGATCTCTTCTCTCTTAAGTCCCGGTTTCCTCCAAATCCTATTCCCCAGTATCCCCACCAGCTCTGCTGCAGAACGCCTATAGCAGCCTTCCCTGCCTCACTGGTCCCATCTCCTGCAGGTCCCATAAATCTTCCCATCTTCCCATCTAACCTCCCTCACCCCACTCATTGCTCTGCCTCAGTCCCCAAATTCAGCAAGCACACCCTGCTAACCCAAGGGCTACTTCTGCCAGAGTAACACGTAGGATGACAGTTGGATCCAAACTTCTCCTTCTGCTCCTGTAGATCCAATCACGAATCTTATGCCAAGTGTATAGAAGAAAAACTGGTTTAGTTTCCCTGTGTGCTCTCAGCACATCAACAATGGATCAGAAATGATATTCTCCAGTCTCCCTTACCCCAGCTCATCCCAGTATCCCAGCCTCTAACACCAGTAGGCATTCCTTGTGAACACACTGGCTTGGCAGGCCAGCAAAACAGAAGGTAACTGAAGACCATCACTGTTCTTTCTTTCCTCTAATCTAAACCCAATTCTCCACCCATCCCTGTCTCTGCAACAGAACACCAGATGCAGCCTTCTGTCCCTCTCTGCCCACATTTCCTGTGGGTGCTACAGACCTTCTACCTCCTAATGTCCTTCTACCTACTTGTTGCTTTATCCCAGCCACCAATGCAGCAGGCACTCCTTACTCACCCATAAATCTATCCTGCCACGAAGAAGATAGGCTGTCTATAGATCATATCCTCTTCTTCAGTTCCTTAGACCAAATTCCTCTGTCTTATCCCCAGCAATACACTAGACCCTCTGTGGTAACCTCTCTTCACAGTCTTCCCCTATTCTAAAAGACAAAACAACAAAATAAGCAGATCCTGGTTGAACACTCTGCTCTTCTCCCTCCAGTGAACCCATTCAGACCTATAGGCTATTGTCATTTCTGTCAGCTTCCAATATCCATGGGCATATTGCACCTGGAACTCCCAGTGGGCACAACTATCAGGTCCAAAAAAAATTTCCTACCAAGCAACATAGGCAATAAATAGCACTATCCAAAAATCCAGAAAGGAAATAGAAAACAAGAGCAAAATAGCCACCCAACAGAGACAAATATAGAAATCATCACCTAGTCCTATAATCAGCCCAGTCCCAGAGGATTAGACAGCAGTGTAAAAACATGCTCAATAACAGCCAGGACAATATATCTATCTCCCTTAGAGCCCAACTATCTACCATAGGAGGCTGTGATTATACCAACATAGTTAAAGCACAAGTAAAAGACCTTAAAACTGCCTCTATGAAGATAATAGAGGACCTAAAAGATAAAATCAAAAAATTCTCCAAAAAAGGAAAGGAAAACACAAGCAAAGTGAGGAATTGAACAAAGGCCTTAAAGAAATGCAGGAAAACAGAAACAGTGGAGAGTTTGTGGAGTAAGGGGAACACTCATCCATTGTTGGTGGGAATGCAAACTTGTGCAACCACTCTGGAAATCAGTGTGGCAGTTTCTCAGGAAACTGGGAGTCAACCTACCTCAAGATCCAGCAATTCCACTCTTGGGAATATACCCAAGAGATTCCAAATCATACTACAAAAGCATTTGTTCAACTATGTTCATAGCAGCACTATTATGTAATAGCCAGAACCTGGAAACAACCTAGGTACCCCTCAATAGAAGAATGGATAAAGAAGGTGTGGCACATATATACTTTAGAGTTCTACTCAGCGGTAAAAAACAATGATATTTTGAACTTTGTATGCAAATGGATGGAAATAGAAAACATTATCCTGAGTGAGGTAACCCAGACCCAAAAAGAGGAATATGGTATGTACTCACTCATAAGCAGATCCTAGCCATAAACAAAGGACATTGAGCCTATAGTTTGTGATCTTAGGAAGATAAATAAAAAAGTGAAACAAAAGAAAAACATATTTATCCTCCTGAATATTGGAAGTTGACAAGATCGTCAGGCAAAAGTTGGGAACAGGGCAGTCGGGGTGGATTGGGGGGAAAGGGGTGATGGAGAAAGAGAAGGGAGAGGAGAAGGATTGGGGAGAGCTTGGAGGAATGGGATAATTGAGATGGAGGAAGGGTGGATATGGGAACAGGGGAGAAGTTATCTTAATCAAGGGAGCAATTTTAGAGTTGGCTAGAGTCTTGGCTCTAGAGGGATTCCCAGGTGGCCAAGGCAGTTTCCCCAACTAGTTCCATGGGCAGCAGAGGAGAGGGTGCCTGTACTAACATTATCCTATAGCCGCACTAATGAATATCTTGCATATCACCATAGAACCTTCATCTGGCGATGGATGGAGATACAGACAGAGACCCACATTGGAGCACTGGACTGAGCTCCCAAGGTCCAAATGAGGAGCAGAAGGAGGGAGAACATGAGCAAGGAAGTCAGGACCGGGAGGGGTGCGTCCACCCACTGAGACAATGGTACTGATCTAATGGGAGCTCACCAAGGCCAGCTGGACTGATAGAGTATGTGATCAAACTGGACTCTCTGAATGTGGCTGACAATGAGGGCTGACTGAGAAGCCAATGAAAATGGCATGGAGTTTTGATTCTACTGCATGGACTGGCCTTGTGGAAGACTAGTCTGTTTAGATGCTCACCTTCCTAGACCTGGATGGAGAGGGGAGGACCTTGGACTTCCCACAGGGCAGAAAACCCTGACTGCTCTTAAGACTGGAGAGGGAGGGGGAGAGGGAGTAAGGAGAGTGGGAGGGCAATGGGAGGAGGTAGAAATTTTTAATGAATAAATTAATTTAAAAAGAAAAAAATAAAATAAAACAATTCATCTTTTTCTTCCCAATTCATCATTAACCAGCCTCACAAAGATACCACTGACTCTCCTGAAGACTTTCAAAGTAAAAGTCATAAAGTTTTGATCCTTGATGTTCACACTAACCTATTCCTATTAGTAAATGTGTCTTTCTAACCATCTGTTTAGTCGTTGTATTTATTTTTTTTATGTTTCACTGGGGAGTATTAATAGAGAAACAACTGGATAATAACTGAAACCCTGCTGTGCTCAATTAATCAATTTTATTGGAAAAAAGGTTATCTCATTGTAGTGTACTTTCTAATTCATCTTAATAATAAAAATCTGGAGTCAGATATTAGGGGCTGAAACCTGAAAGATAAGAGAAACAGAACAGTCATCCACTAGAGATCTTACCTCTATAAAATACTAAGACTGAATGGGATATCCTGTCTCTACAAGTCCTCATAGTGAATTTCTTGAGCTTCTGTTTCTGCCAGCCTTACATTCTTCACTTTCTTCAGCTTTATCCATTCCTGCCTCCACCTTCCTAGTGCTGGGATTAAAGGCACGTGACTGTCAAGTACTGGGATTAAGGGTGTGAGCCATCACCACTTAGCTCTGTTTCTCTTTGAGACTGGATCCATCTAGCGTAGCTCAAGGCGGCCTTGAACTCACAGAGATCCAGAACCCTTGTCTCCCAAGTGCTGGGATGAAAGGTATGTGTCACCACTGCCTGAACTCTGTGGCTAACTAGTAGCTTAGCTCTGCACTCTGATCTTCAGGCAAGCTTTCTCTGTTAGATCACAGATAAAATATCACCATATCTAATACTTATCAGTAGATTTTTGTGTATATGGGATGCAGATTTATGCACATAAAAACAAGCAGCATTGTAATTGAAGCATGTTCTCAATACACGTCAGTTTCTGTAGTAACAAGTGGATGATACATTTGATGACATTGTGGTAAAAGTCCAAGTTTCCTACAGGAAGCTTTTATAAGGAAAAGGCTGAAACCAGTAATTTGTGATTTACCACATTTCACACACACGTTTTGAATGACTATACTAATCATTTTCATTTGTTGAGCAGTAGGTCTTTTACTTTCCTATTTATCTAAATATAAAACACATGCACATATGAAGCAGTACTTTTGCCATTCCATATATAAGAATACAATTTTCACAGTAAGAGAAAATCAGTTTTGCACACATACACTTAAACCTTTAGCTAGTCACAACATGTTCTTTATTGCTAGGTATACTTGGGCTCTAGTTGAGAGCAGATATCATTAGTATATTACCAAGTCACACAATTAGTAACTTTGGAAGAAGTAACTTACAGCATTTTTTTTTTAGGTTTAAATGACAGGTTTTATTTAAAAACGAAGGTCCTGAGCTGTGTGCTAAAGTTGCTAAAATTCATTTAAGATTATTCACTATATGGGCCCATGCACTACATATGGCCTGTTGAGATTTTTTTTTGTAGTCCTTATTTTACTTTTTTCATACATAAAATTTGTATAAGGAGATCACTATCAGAGGCCTAGCATCTTATAAATGTAAGAATTGTGGTAAGGTGAATAATACATCATGAACTAACCTAAATTGCTAATGGCTTTGAACAGAAAGCTTACATGTAGGCTTCTGTTTACTCTTGTTCATAACAAAAGAGTTGGATGAACCAGACTTTTCATGCTCTTTACAATCTATTGTCTTTTCTACTCTACCCTTTATCATAATGCAAATACTGGCTTTTATTCTCTCTTTATATTCAGGTAGGAGCAAAGCATTTTTTTTATTTTTTCTTTTAAAAGCTGACAGGCATAACTCTATAGACTTATTATATGCAGGGTCACATTCAATGTTAATTTTAAAGTGGTAAAAATCAATTACCAAATTCATTATTTCATATACTTATCTAAACTATGTGGTTTTTTTTTAAACCTTAGTAAGGGAAAAGATGATTTATCACTGTGGAGGAAGATAAACTACTTCCCTGGGTACTGTTGCCCCTAGTGTGAATCAGACAGTGCTTGAATAAAATATTCTACAATTCTAGACTCCACTTTGAATAAATATTCATTTTTTGCAAAATATAAGAGGCACCTATAGTTATGTTCAACAGCTTTTAGTAAGTGCATTAAATCTCCCCAAATCCATTGATTAACCGTCATTCAAAGATTCTCTGATGACTGCAAACATAAGTCCCTGTTCATTAAATGTCTCACAAATCACAGAGAACAAAATGAAAATGAACTGATAGCATCTACTTCTCTGGACCTTAACTTCAGCTATTATGTTAACATTAGCTTTTCATTCCTAGCCTAGTTGACACACTAGAAAATGCAAATGATCTTTGACAGTACAGCCTCCATCTCCACTAGCTTCTCCTGTGTAAATATGAAGAAACCGTGAAAGGAAGGTCGCTCATCAGAGCAACAGACTGAGCTCCCAAGGTCCAGTTGAACCAGTTGAAAAGCAGAAGGAGGGAGAAGACAAGCAAGGAAATCAGGACCACGAGGGGTTGGTCCACCCACTGAGGTGTGCCTGTTCTAATGGGAGCTCACCAAATCCAGCTGGGCTGTGACTGAACCAGCATGTGATTAGACCTGACTCTCTGAATGAGGCTGACTGGGAAGCCTTTGATAAAGGCACTGGGACTTGTTTCTACTGCATGTACTGGGTTTTTGGGATCCTAGTCTGTTTGGATGCTCACCTTCCTAAGCCTGGATGGAAGGGGGAGGGCCTTGGACTTCCCACAGGGCAGGGTGTCCTGCCCTCTCTTAGGGAAGGAGGAGGAGGGAAGAGGGTGGATGAGGGAGGGGAATGGAAGGAGGGGAGGAAGTGTAAATTTTTGAATGGAAAATAAAGAAAATGAAGAAAAAAAACAGAAAGAAACTCCAAGTTCTTCACCCGTTTAGCCATTCAAGCAGGTGCCTAGAGCTCCCTGGATACAGGTTCCTTAACTTTAGTTTTAAGACTTTAACTAAGATGTTAATACATAGATTAATCTATGAGTATTACGAAAAGCATCTTTGAAAGAGACATTTCAGAAATGTCACAGGAAGAAACTGTAAAGCTACTCAAGCTACCTCTCATAGATGTCAAGACGTTTGTTAAGCTAAAGAAGAAAACACTAATACACCCAGAAGCCCAAACACAAATATTGCAATAGTATAAAGGTTTGTGGGAGCAACCAACAAATATTTGACTGGATTCACTTTTCACTCCCTAACATGACTGGTGTGGCCAAGAACCTGGGCCTAGATTGGCCAGGGATGTAGGTGAAATCCAAAGGAACATAGAAATAAATGACTCTTAATGTCATTCTGTTTTACTAATAGATGAGTATATTGTTCATGCACCATCAAATAAGCTTCCTCCCACAGAAGATGGGAACCAAATCAAAGACCTTCAATGGGACAATGGGCAGAGAGTGAAAAAATTGAAATAGTCATTCCTAAATGGGAATTTTTCATAAAATCCCTCCCCTCAGGGCCCAGGAAGTCCTTTAGAAGAGGAGGCAGAATGATTATAAGAGTCAGAGGGGATGGAGAACAGCAAGGAAATAAGGCTTTTCTAGCACAATAGGACCAATACAGATATGAACTCACAGAGACTGTGGCAGCATGCACCAGCCTGCAAAGGCCCACAACAGATGGGGGGCATCTCATCTAAACCACCACAAATTTGGCTCATTTACCCAATGAAATATAGCTCAGTTGTTAAGAAAAAAGAAGTGTGCAGTTAAGTAGAAGCACCTGGAAATAATCACTCCGTCTGAGCTACGTCTGACCCAGAAATACAACCGTTACAAATTTTCTTTCCTTTGTTGATACTAGCTTTGAATATGTATATATATATATAATTTTGGATGCACACAGATAGTAGGAAATTAGTAAAATGCCAAAAAACGATAGAACACAGTACCCCTACTAGACCACAGGCTAACAAAGCACCTAAGGTCAAGAATGGGTGATATCTATTAGAGCTATTGGCCAGTACAATTCAAAAACACAAAATTTTCAGAGTCTTGGCATTTCTCTTTGTTACCCTCCTTAACTTGGTGAAGATCTAGCATAGTGAAGCCATAGAACACACACACACACACACACAAAAAAAAATCAGTTTGGTATTGACCTGGAAGCTTCATCTCAGCTGGTTAGTTTTCATAGTGCTGTAAAGTGCTAAGTATGCTACCAGAAAAGAAAAGTCACTATCAGACTTGCCCATATGTGAATCATAAGGGCTGCAAGAATGACTTTCATGAAAATATCTCTGTCAGCACAATAAATGTACAAATGGCATAAGAGTAACTATCTTCTTTCTGGATAGATATAAGGCTTGCTTGACAAGACCATTACTGGACCAAGGAACATGTGGAAGACAGGTCAGAGACCCTATGGGAGAACCTACTTCTTGTAGTCAACTAATGGTACATAGAACTAAGCTAATCTTTAATGACTTACCATATCCATATATTAGTGTATCCCAAACCTCAGAAGAGAAACCCTTTTTGCAGAACATGATGGTTAACAGAGACCCATATCTCACCATGATACAGAGCCAAGTGACTATGAAGGCTCTGCCCTCAATGGGACATGAATCCATATCCTCTTCTTCCAAGGATCGTGGCTGATTGTAGAAGATAATCAGGAAATATTGTTAGAGGCTGTGACAGTGGATGATTATAAGTAAAGAATATTGTCTTAAGAAAATAGTTTGCACTTATGGACTTACCATGGTTTGTAACAGTGTTCACAAGATTTGTGTGCAAATTCAAGCCATTAAAAATCCCATATGGAGAGAAAAGGTAGAAATGAGGTCCAATACTTGCTGAGGGATTGCTGATAACTGGTAGCTGCCCTTGGTAGGAGAGTTAGCTTTTATAGAGTGTGTCCCTTGGTTGGTTAATATTGGAAAACTATTTTAACTAGACAAAGACGTGTTATATTTGTTATGCTGCATAACATGACTTTAATTGTGTAAAGCTGTGTTACACTTGTTTCTGCTGCCTTTATCAATGATGTAATGATGTCTTACTTTTGTTTTATGCTGCATTTGTTTAATTTTGTAAAGACGTGCTGCATTTCTTTCACCTTTCCCAACTAATGCACCTGATTGGTCTAACAAAGAGCCGCCCAGCCAATAGCTCAGCAGGAAGAAAGGATAGGTGGGATTGGCAGACACAGTGATACGTGGGAGAAGAAAACCAGGCTTGAAAGAGAGAACGAGAAAAGGAGGAGAGAAGGAAGAGAAAGTGAGGGACACACCCAGAGCAAGAAACCAGGCTTAGGTGCCAGATAAACAGACATAGAGAAATAGTGAAGGTAAGATATACAAAAGTAAGAAAGGTAACAAACTCCAAGGAATAAAGTAGATAAAGAGAAGCAGGTTATTTTAAGTTAAAAGAGCTAGTTATAAAGGCGCCTAAGATAAGATGACCATTCAAAAACTAATATATTGCTGTGTCATGATTTGGGAGCTGGGTAGTGACTCTAAAAGAAAAAGCCTAGCATATAGCATCCTCCAGTGGGTGGTCACATATCTAAGATTATGCAGGTAGCATTACTGCAACAGGATTTTGTTGTTGTTGTTTTGTTTTGTTTTGTTTTAAAAATAAGGACACAAAGTTGAAGCACAATTAAATGAAAACTCAGGAGTAGAAATTGGGGTTCAACCTGAAGATCGGTAAAACAAAACAGCCAGCCACTAGCTCATACCTCGACATCAGTCTGAAATGGTGATCCCGTCTCTTGGAATCTCAGAAGAAGACTGCACCTGAGAGCTGTATTCATCTGTTTTATATTTTGCTCTAGGGCTGGGTTTAAAAGAGTGCACCAACGTCATGAAAGGCATGCACTGTCCGATTTCTATGGCAACTATGGTGGCTACTGAGATTAAAAGTGTATGTCATTGTGACTACTGGATTAAAGGTATATGTTACCATAATCTGGTCTGGAGGGCTGGCCAGTGGGACTCTTTTACTGTCAGATCTTCAGGCAGTCTTTATTTTTTAGAATACAGTTGAAATGCACATAACATTGGGTGGGTTTGAACTAAGATGTGGATGGGGGAATGAGATGCATATGTTCAAAAATGATGTGTGAAATTCTTATGGAATTTTTAAAACATAAAAAATAAAAATAAAGAATAGTTAATACAAAAACTTTAACACTGGGATGGATTTCATGTGTTACAGAACTTCAGAGAACATTTAACAAAATAATTGGCTGAATAAAGTCACAGAGACAGCACTCTCTAGAAACAGCACTCCCTACTAAAGTCAAGCATTGTCAGTTTAATTTCAAACTTGACCTTTTACATTCAGAATAAGCAGCACCTTTAATCTTGGTACATTAGTGAAAATCCTTGTGCTAACGGTCCAATACTGGCCCAGATTTCCCCCTTGCCTCTGCAGGTAGCAAGTGATGCCATTCTCGATTAAGTCTCCTGTCATCTTCACTGAGGCACAAAGTATCTACCGTCACTGAAGTGTGCAGTATTACTTAAATTAAACCTTCATTTCTCGTAAATGAACTGCAGAAAAAGAAATGATCTTAGCTAGAAGCACAAGCATTCATGGAGATTTTACGAAAACAATCTTGCAATGTATAAAATACAGTGAAGTCTTGACAGCCATCAAAGTCAACTGTGAATATTTTGTTATACTTCCTTTAATCAATGATCTTTTAATTTTTAATTCATACTTCCAATATCATAATTCTGCTTAGTTCTCTGTATGTGTATATTCATCATAAACTCTACTTTCAGTGATTTTTATGTAATGATAATAGTGTTTTATTTGGTTCATGAATAGTAGTATGAACCAAATTATAATTTTGTGTACTATTTCAAATGTGTGTACTTTTAGTTTCTCCTCTGTTGTTTTGAAATTTTTATTGTACTTAAACTAAATTTAAAATACAAAGTATCAAGTGTTTCTCACTATCGGCACCAGAATATGTATTGATATGAAAACTATATGTATTGCGTATGGTTCTGTGAAATAACTCTTGTATCTCACAGCTATTGTTAATTTACAGTAAACTTTCACCACTATCTTTTTGTTTGCCTACTAAAGTACCAATATTTTCTATTTGCAAAGCACTTCATAAGTTAAGGTTGTTGATTGTTCCAGTCTAGGTACTTTGGAAGTACTTTTGTTACAAACACTTCTTACTTCTTACTTTAATAATTCTCCCATATCAGAAAAGGGGACCTTTGCATTCCTCAGTTAGCAATTATAGAACATTTTATTATTTCTATACAGGAATGCTTATTGTTATATTTGCTATTATGTGTGTAACTAAAAGACTTTTTCTAGTTAGAAGATGACAGGGGTGCTGTACTGATCTTGGACTTGATCTCTAAGGCAACAAAAGGCTGGCTTTGTTCTGCCATAACTCTTACTATATACTGATAATTAGTCTTTAAATTCACAGCCTGAAATATCAGCTGCCATGATCATTACTCTAAGTGTTTTCAAATTATACAAATATCTGTACATTTGTGAATATAACTGAAAATCAAGATTTTATTTCTTTATATATTCATTATGTCTTTTAAAAACATAAGCTTCTGAATATTCTTAAAACTTTAATAGGTGCCCAGAATAGAATAGGTGTCCAATTATTTTAAATGAATAGCATAATTACTAATTAGTTCAAAGCCAAGAAGTAATTATAAATACAGAGGAACATAAGGGAAAGAAGAAATATGTAATTATACCAGTCTTTACAGCCATGAAAAGGTGAGAAAAAGCACAACACTTACAGACACGAAGCATTGAGAAATTCAAGAGTGTCACTCAATCAAAATCTCAGCACAGCATAATGGGCCAGGCTTGCAACAGCCTGTGTTTTAGACTAGCCTTTGTCTCTGCATGCCAGACACTGTCATCAAAACAGCGTTGCCACTAACAGCCCTAGCATGTGTCAACCTATGTGTAGACACACTTTCCAACTTGTTTGATTTTATACTTCCACTGTGATGATGGAAAACCAAAGAAAACAATACCCTTGAATCAAGTATATTACTGTGTTCTGCAGAGAGACTCAAAGAGATAACAAATGTACAAAATGAAGAATTGGGAAGGCTGACACCAAAACTGTGCTACTGGACAAGACTCCAGGAGGAGTATGAGGGATAATCAAAGTAACACTACCACGTGGACTTTTTAAAGGCATGAACAAAATAAGAGCTAAGGAATTCAAGAGACATACTAACATAAAATACTGTGATGATGAAATAAAACAGAAAAAAAAGCAATTTAACAATTGGTGCTCTCAGGAAAAAGAATATTGCATTTTACAAAGGTTAAAACCAGGATATCTGTAAAGGTTAGTGTCCAGAAAAAGGAAGTACACCTACTAGGTTAGCTCTAGACAACACCACCCTCATCACAAGTTAACTAAAATAAAATGTCTTCAGAGTTAGGTCACACATTGGAAGTTCTGATAAACAGTGCTCACTCTAGTGATCAGTCAGAATAGTCCACAGACGGCTGCCTATGTTGCTCTTTGGTCCCGTCAGGCAAATTGTTCATTATCCACATATATTAATGCAAAATGTACATAATATAACATATAAAATACAGCAGACATGATTCTACCTTCTTATCCATTAACACTTTCAGAAGAAACTAAAAGTTTCTGTGCAATGTGCTTACTGATGCTTAAAATTAACCTAATCCTATTGCTCTAGTAACAAAAGCTAACACAACGAGTGGAGGAAAGAATTTACCTGGAGCTTCTTGGGATTTTACAGAAATTCAACAGACCTAGTGACTGACACTCAAAATGTCTACAGAAGCCAAGCACTCTAATACATACATCAGATGCACCCTAAGTAATGACCATTTAGTTAAAAAAGATAAAGGAGATGATGACAAAAGATCTCAATTATAAATCGTACAGCCACCCAACACCAGTAGGTAAACTGATAATTCATTCTTTTTTATTGATTTTATTGAGCTCTACATTTTCTCTGCCCCTCTCTCTTTCCCTCCCCTCCCCTTCAACTCTCTCCTATGGTCTCCATGCTTCCAATTTACTCAGGAGATCTTGTCTTTTTCTATATCCCATGTTGATTAGATCCATGCATGTCTCTCTTAGGGTCCTCATTGTTGTCTAGGATTTCTGGGATTGTGAATTGTGGGCTGGTTTTCTTTGCTTTATGTCTAAAACACTTTTATGAGTGAGTACATATGCTATTTGTTTTTCTGGGTCTGGTTTACCTCAATCAATAAGATGTTTTAAAGTTCCATCCATTTGCCTGAAAATTTCAAGATGTCATTAATTTTTTTTCTGCTGTGTAGTACTCCATTGTGTAAATGTACTACATTTCCCTTATCCATTCTTCAGTCGAGAAGCATTTAGGTTATTTCTGGGTTCTGGCTATGACAGACAATGCTGCTATGAACATTGTTGAGCAGATCTTTTAAAATGGCTGAAAGACACTTAAGGAAATGCCCAACATCCTTAGCCATCAGAAAAATAACTCATTCTTTCTAATGATAGGACTCACAGCAAATGATATGGCAAATATTTCTACAAACCTCATTGATCAAATATGAGGAGTTTGCATCTGTTATTTTTGTTGGCGGTGTGACAAAAGCAATTGAAGGAAGGATGATTTACTTTGGTTCCTTCAGGGAGGTACACAGATCATCACTGTAAGGGAGAATGAAACAGCTGGCAACTGTGTCGATAATCACAAAGTAGAGTGAGATATATTTGCTGGTTTTCAGTCTTTCTCTTTTCTTTTTATTCAAACTTGGATCCCTGCCCAAAAACTTACCCTAATCCTATTCATGGTAGACTTTCCTCCTCATTAAGTGTTTCTGGAAACATCTTTACAGAAGTACTTGGAATGTCTCCTACGCGATTATAAATCTCATCTCTCTAACAGTGAGGATGAATAGTCACAAATTTGAGCCAGAAAAACATTTTTTAAATATTAAAATATTTATGTAGTAGTTTGTGAAGAGACATTACATTTTTACAAACACTAACTTTTTAAACTTGATAAAGATATAGAAAGCTAAAAAATAGCACGCTCACAAAAATCACTGGAAAAATATATGTTTCTATGGGAATGTGTATTTCCTTCAACAGATTTCCCATATAAATCTACTATGAGTAAAATCTACTACCAATTCCACAAGTAGCAATATTACAGAATGGAAACTAATTTAGAGTCAGCTAAGGGTATTACTTTGAGGAGGAGAAAAGATGAAAGAAAAGACAGAGAAAAGGAGAACAGACATAGAAACATACTGCCATAGAAAAGTTGAAAATTACAAGCAAATTCTATAATCTATTCATCTCTAAATACATACATCTACCATCTAGCTATTTATTTCACATCTAACTATATATATTCATATGCCTACCATGTAACTATCCTGTCTGCCTACTTATCTAACCAGGTCATCCGCGTTAGTGTTCTTCATGAGGTGAACATGCTGTGAACAGTTAATCAGTTACTTGACTCAGGGCATCAAGGTGTGACATCAACTATCACAGAGCAGATCCTCATCTTCATGTTTCTCAACCTTTTAAAATCCATAATTTTATTGCATGTTAATTGCACATATTAATGGGTTTCACAGTTATAGTTCCATAGAGATTTTTATCATGCTTTTACTTGTTAGTTTCTTGAAATATAATATTTATTTTGCTATAAATTATTTAGCTTTGGTGAGATAAAGTTAAGGAGTTATATCAATGTTGTAAAACATTAACATACTATAAAATCAGATTGTTCTTCTATGTTTGTGCCTTTAATCAGTCAAAGAGATCAGTTTCTTAAAAATCAAATAAGAAGTTTGTCAAATATCAGATCTTAGAGATCTTTCTAAGATTCTACCTTCCGTTTCTCCATGTTTATTTGTACTTAAAATTTAGTCCAAATTTAAGAGACAATTACACTCAAATGAAAATGCTAAATGTGTGGGCTAGCTTCAGGTTTTTGTGGGTTTTTTTTCCTGTGAGAAAATATCATGATATAAAGCAATTCTGAGGAGAAAAGATTTATTTCACTTATAAACCCAAGGTTATGTTACATCAGTTCAGAGAAGTCAAGACAGAATTTCATGCAAGTAGTCATATCATATCCATGGTCTAGAGAAGGTGTTGCCTGCTGATGCTCAGCTAGCTCTTACATACCCAGAGCCCAACCCATGGAAGTGGTTTTGCCAACATTCAGCATGCTTCTTCCCATATCAATTCAAACCTCAACCCACCAAACTACACACAAACAGACACATAGAGAAAGAGAATACCCTATCTAAAACATCTATGCATATCTTCTATAAGTCTGACTGCATTTCAGTTTGCACAGAGACTAAATAATGCAAACCAATCCATTTATTAGCATTTGTAGATCAATCTTCTTTGCAGTATTTTAAAATTATCATTTGTTAAGGCTAATTTAAGAAACTTTCCAAGATAGATGAATTGCATACGAATTTATCCCAGAAAAGAAATCTTTAAAATATATCGTAAATAACATTTTGAGCATTCAAGAATTTATACTAAAGCTCTGTAGTTTAGCCTGGGGACATTTTGATAGAGAGCTCAGATCGTCTGCTGGAAAAGAACAATGCATCTATTCAGTCTTGGTGGATTTAATGTTTCATTTTATTTGCTTATTTTTTTCTTCTTTTAGCATCATAAAGAAATGTAGAATAGAAATAAATGTTGCATCCAGTTTTAGAGTAAGTGGCACCTAATGTTTTCCACATCTTACCTAGTATTGACTTAACCAAAACATCCTGAAATGATCAAATTAATGTTTGTACTTCATTAACTAGCCTAACGGGAGAGAGTGAATCTTAGATAAACACTTGCCTTCCGTGCCCCTGGTCTTGGATCTCCCGTCTTCCTAAGCTGTGAGAAACAAACCTCTGCTCTTCATACACACAATAAAATGAAATGAAACAAAAATAAAATAAAATGGGCACAGCTGCATGCCATCAGGCTGTGAATGAGACAAAATAGCCTCCATAATATATCACAGAAGCATGCAGACAAATAGTGACTCGCTGGGGAGATGATAATATAATTTAAATGGGATGGGAAAGGTCAAAAACACATAATATGAAGAAGTCGTGAGAACTGCATTCTGTAAAATTGATAGATAGCCTCCAGTCATAGAACTAAAGATGAAATTGAAGAAATTTGGGGATAATAATGGCACAGAAGGATGAGATGCTAAAGATTTCTACACAGGCAAGTGATAAGGTGACAACGCAGGTTTTGCCTGGAACTCTGCTTGTACCACAGCAGCAGCAGATTGGCTTTGCAGCTACCAGCATGGCAGCAGTAATTGAGGTTTGTTGTTCATCTGAACAATTAAGGTAGAAATTAAAATTACAAAAAACAAATGAAAATAGTTGTTAGGCTCAAGAAGTTATCGTGGTTGTGAGAAAATTTTGGTTTTAAGTCACATTGAAACTATAGTTTCTACCATGAGTTATCAGTTTGACTAGTAATAAAACAATAAATTTAATTTGAAATAAACAAAATTGTATTATTTTTTAAAACAAAACTGTAGCTATATGCTACCTAAACTGCATGTAAAAAATACAGTTTTCAACATTCCCAATGCTAGGCATTGGAAACGACAGCATACAGGCAGGGGTGATGCTAAGAGCACACAGAAAGATATAAATTACCCCGATCAGTAATGCAGCTGAGTCTAGATTGCTGCTTCTTAGAACAGTGTTCTCTCCCCTTTACATCTTAGAACACAGAGTTGTTCGTCTTCAAGCAACCAGCCCGTCAACTCTCAGATTTAACTATGACAAAGAAAATTCCCGTATCTAGCCCCAAATTCATTTGTGGTATACAAATCTTAATAATATCATGGATAAATTTAAAACACAGCTCTCAGTGTTAATAAGATTTTGTGATAATAATAGCAAAGTAGCAGATCAACCATCCTGCTTCATCTGAAGGTGACTTCATGGGTGTTACCCGTTTTTCCCTTTCTTTTCTTCTATAGGTTTCAAAGTTATCAGAACAGAGCTCAAGATTTCTTTGTTGCTCTTAGTTCACTGATGTCTAAATCCCAAGTCAAGGAGAAGTTCTCTGTCTCTTTCTGTGTCTGCCTCTGTGTTTGTCTCTGTCTCTGTGCATGTGTCTGTCTTTCTCTCTGAGTGATTGTGCTTGAACTACAACCATGCCTCTATTATAGGTTTCTTTATTATAGCTAATTTTCTGTTTCATCCCTTGCTATTTTGCATATCTGTTTGCTTTTCTATATTTTCAAGAATAAATATATTGTCTCTGAAGCACATTTCTTGTAATAGTTGTTCCTTTTGAGATCCTGTGGCCATAACAAATTTATCAAAATATTCCCCAATTTTGTGCAACCCTGTAATACCAGTTACCTAGAATACCATTAATTTTTATGAGGAAAAACTTTGTAAGGATCCCTAGAAGTATTGAGAGTTCTGGGAGAAAGTGAATGAGAACTGGAATGTGCAAGGCTACATGGAACTATGGGCATCAGAGAAAAGGAGCAATGAAATCCCTCTCCTTCACCTATCTTTTTCTATAAAATGTCAGGGTATAGGATAGTGAACACTCTTGTCCCATTTCTGACTTTAGTGGAAATGCTTCAAGTTCTTCTCTATTTTCATTTAGCAGATTATTGCCTGTCAGCTTTTCTAAATTGCCTGCATTGTATTGAAATGAATCCCCTATATCTCTATGCAGATTATTCTTCAATATAGACAAAGTGCTAAAATAACTCCCAAAGCCTTATCATTATATATATAGATTAAGCCATCTAAATTCTCATCAGAGAAGCTTCTACCACAACCGAACAAGGTACAGCAAATAAGAGACTGCAGGATTGCAACCCTAAATGGAACACCTGTGCAGTATCTTCTCTTCCCAAAGCTCAGAAATCATTAGGGAAGAGAGAGGTAGAAAAACTAGAAGGCCCAGAAGCACTGGATACATACAGGTGCTTCCAGTTTCCTCTGAATACAATGTAGCAGCTGCATATATGAAATCACAGTGACTGTGATAGCTCACCTAAAGCCTGAGAAAACTCCTGGCAGACCAAGTTTCAGGATGGTGACAGAATGTGGGCAAATTATCTATTATATTTCAAGATTTAATTTTCGGTGAGACAATACATATATTCCTTGAATAAAGCAATCTTTGTCACCTCCCTTTCTCAATAGGTAAGGATTGCCAATAGGTCAACAGATGGTTAGGGGTAGGGCATTATCTATTTTAAGGATGTCACATTTTCAAGATGAAACATAAATGTGACATCCTTAAAAGAGATAGGTAGAATCCTGAAAATTTAATTAAAACAATGTTTTGATTGAAAAGAATATAAACATTGAGAGAAATATAACAATTTTATGATTAAATAAAATAATGTTATGTATTCATTCATATGTACACATATGTGATTATACATAAATATGCATAAACTTCAGAGTTACTATAATGCATATATTTTATAATTATTATCTTACAGGTATTTTTATTATAAAAATTTATTATATAAAATTTAATAGTAAATAATTTAAAAACATAACATCAAAATTAACAAGACTCCAAGTTCATGCAATTCAATGAACTGTAATAAAATCAGAATTGACATTCAGAACAGAGGCTGTTCACACTGAATTTTATTCTTTCAGTTTTGAAGATTTTTTATGCACTTATCTACCAAGAAAAAGATCCCTGAAAGAATTTGAACTAGTGTAACAGTTGGGTCCAGGAATGAAATAATGCAGTATTATGGAAAAACTATTTTTAATTTTTTTGAGAGATATCCTGACCTTTTCCACAAAGGTCGTATTAAATTGCACCCCCATCAACACAGAAAGAGTTCCTGTCTTGCCACATCTTCTTCCAAATTGACCTTCAGATCTGTTGTTGATAGCCATTCTTACTAGGTTGATATGGAATCTCAAAGTAGTTTTAATATGTATTTTCCTGATCGCAAGAGATATTAACAGCTTTTAAAAATATTTGTTGGTTACTTAAATTTCTTTTGAAAGCTGTTTACTCAATTCAATTGCCCATGTGTTGATTGGAACTTGCATTTTCTTCCTCTTTAATTTTCACAAATTTTGTAATTTCTGAATATTAGTCCCTTGTGAAGCTGCTCAAGATTTTCTCTCATTTTTTATGCTGTCTGTTAACAGTTTCGATTGTTTCCTTTACCATACATAAACTTTTATCTTCAAACAGTCACACCTGTTAACACCTGAAGTTAGTTCTTATATTTCTGATGATCCATTTAAAATCTCTTGCCTGACTGTGTGCCTTGTGTTTTCCTTTAAAAAAAAATCAGTGTTTCAGGTTTGAAATAGAGTTTTTGATACATTTTGATTTGATTTTGTAGAAGGTGAAAGATATAATTCTAACTCTATTTCTTTTTTTTTTAATTTTAATTTTTGACTTTTTGATGCAGATTTTCTGTGTGTATCTTTGTCCTGGAATTAGCTCTGTAGACCAGGCTGGTCTCGAACTCACAGAGATCCACCTGCCTCTGCCTCCCGAGTGCTGGGATTAAAGGCGTGCGCCACCATCGCCCAGCAAGACAAAACCTAGTTTTGCCAGCACTATTTGGTAAGTATGCTAATCTTATTTCCAAAATGCATTTTTTGTCTAATTTGTCAAAATTAAGTGGGCATGGCTTTGATGTTTCATTTCCTAGCTTTTTATTTTATTTCATCAGTCTACCTGCCTATTTTTGTGCCAATACTGGGCTATTTTTTTCTTTTTATCACTATAACTCTATAGGATAATTTGAGTATTTCAATATTCACCCTCAAATATCCTATCCTTCCACAGTGTTCCTACTTTTCAGATTTGCTTGGCTTATTTATGATCCCTTCTGGTTCCACGTAAATTCTTGATTTTTTATTAAACCTGGGGAATAAAACTTTGAAATTTTGATAAGTATTACATTAATTTTATTAATTTATTTTGGTAATATATATGTTCTCAGCATTAATTTTGCCTTTCCATGAACATGTCATGTTATTTTATCCATTATCATCTGTGTTTTCCTTTATCAATATATTCAAATCTTCATTGTAGAGACCTTTCATGTCTTTGATTAAATACATTCCTAAATAATTAATCTAGGAGAGTTAGTTTTGATGTAATATGTTTTTCTAGCTTCTTTCTTAGAGTGTAGATAATTGGCATAAATGAAGAGTACTGACATACATACATATATATATATATATATATATATATATATTCTGTTTTCTGTGTTGATTAGGTATGAGAATTTTCTTGCAGACACATAGTCTTTTCAGTAAAGAATCATGTCAGCTACAAATGGGAATTATTTTTATCTCTTTCTTATTGCTATCCCTTTCATGTATTCTCTTTTCTAATTACTGTAACCAGCTTTGAAGATTATTTTGAATAAAAGAGGGGAGAATAGATACACTAATTTCATTTCTGCTGTGCTAGTGGGATTTTGTAGAGTAACAGAATGTATAGAATCAATTTTTCTGTCTCTGTCTCCCCCACTTTCAGAGTGATACAGAGAAAGAGAAAGTCATTTTATTAGAAATACATACAGGTTATGGTCCAGCTAGTCCAGTAGTGGCTGTCTATGTACTGAAGGTTCAAGAATCCAGTAATTGTTCAGGTCTGGAAGCTGGACATTCTCAGCTACTCTTCAGTATATGCTCAAATCCTGAAGAAGTAAGCTGTAATTCCAGAGAAGAATTGACTTGCTAGCAAGGCAAAAACAAATAGGCCTAGAGTAAAAGGTTCCTTCTTTAATCTTCTTATAAGAGCTTCCAGGACAGTGTGGCCCAGATTAGAGGTGAGACTTCAGAGCTCACAAGATCGGAATTAAAGGTGTGTCTTACTACCTCCATGATCCAGATTAGAAGTGGATTTTTCTACTTCATATTATCAAAAATCCTTTACAGGTGTGTCTCTCCATCTTTAGGTTTACTTAACTCCAGATGTAGTCAAATAGACAACCAAGAAAAGCCGTCATACCCACTTTTAGAGGAAATGCTCTCAGCTTTCTTCATTTAATATAATGTTGGCTATAGGTTTGTTGAATATAGCCTATGTCGAGGTATGTTCCATCTATTCACAGATGAATGTCTCTGATATATATATATATATGTGTGTGTGTGTGTGTGTGTGTGTGTATGTTCATGTCTGTATTAATAGAAACTGCCTTTTCAATGACTTGTAACAGGAAGATTTTAAACACTTAAAGGGATTTTATTTTTTTTTGTAGTTTTTTTTATTTTTTTTTTTATT